>NW_017963401.1:0-841 GCF_001890905.1 Aspergillus aculeatus ATCC 16872
AAATACTACCTAATAAAAAATTAATAAATAAATTTTAGACTAAAAATTAATAAAAATTATAATAAAATTTTAAAGTTTTACTGCTCCAGCTCGCAGGCTTTTAAAATAACTAAAAGAATTTCTAAAAAAATAAATTAAATTATTAAAATTATTTAATATAATATAGTAGTTGCAGTCTGTATATTTATATATTTTATAAATATAAATTAATTATATAATCAGTTAATAATTTTATAAATTATTTAAATTAATAAAATTATATATTAATTAATTAATTTAATTTTTAAATAGTTTACTGTATACTGTACGACCGTCCGGTAGTATATTTAAAAATATTAAAATTAATTAATATTAATAAAAGTATTAAAAAATTACAGTTAAATAATAAAAAATATAATTATTTTAAATACAGATCTGGATTAAATAAAATAAAAAATTAATATATTTAAAAAAAACTAAAAATATTTAATTATAAATAAAATTAATAATAATTAATTAAAATTATAATTTTTAGTTATTAGACCGTCGGCTGCCGGCTGTTTCAATATTATATAATATTAAAATAATATATTAAAAATTATAAAATAAATTTAAAATAAAACTATTAATTAATAAAAATATTATATAATAATTAGTAGATAATATTATAGATAATTATAATATTATACTAACTGTATATTAAATCTAAAGATTTTTAATTATTTTTATTATAATAGTTAGATATTATATAATTTTATAATTTTATAGTTATATAGCAGCTATAACTATATAATTAAAAAAATTATTTTTTTTATAGTTTTATTTATTTTAATAAAAACTACAGCGAGAAAGTATATAAATT
>NW_017963402.1:0-839 GCF_001890905.1 Aspergillus aculeatus ATCC 16872
AAATTAATTTATTATAATATAAAATATTAAATATATATTAACTCCGACGTCTGTTAAAATAGCTATAATATTATAAGATATTAGACTAATAAAAATAGTTTTAAATATGTTAATTTAAATAAACTATTTTTATATATATAAGTATAATTTATTTTCTTTTTATTTTATATTTTAACTTCCGCCGAGTGAAATATTAGTTTATTAAATTAAAAATATTTTATCTTATATAAATAATATATAAATTGTTTTATTTTATACAAAGCGTATCTTCTAATGCTTCTGTTATTATTTATATTTTAAATACTATTACTATTTTTAAATAGACTATTCTTAATATTTTTCATAATTAAATATTTAAATTTATATTTTACTATTTAAAATTTTTAAATACTGTTACAGAGATTTTTATTAAAAATTCTTTATCTTAAAAAGTATTTTATATACTATTAAAAATAAGTTTAAAAATATTCTAATCTATATATTTATATTAAAAATATCTATATTTATATTTTCCAAGTCTTCTATACTTTATATTATTTATAATCTGAAATTTAATAAATTTTTTATATATTATATATAAAATAAATATATATCTAATACTCATACGTCTGAAATTATTGCTATATTATAATCAAATTCTAATACTATATTACTACGTTCTATAAATAACAGTTTTTATATATAATAAAATATATTATATATAATATTTTTAATAGAACTATTATATTCGATATTTTTAAAAATAATATTAAAAATAATATTATTATTTCTGAAAAGCTCTGATTATATCTTTTATATTCGATTATATATAAAAATCGTTTTATATTATTTATACTAAA
>NW_017963403.1:0-837 GCF_001890905.1 Aspergillus aculeatus ATCC 16872
CTATATTAAATTTTTTTAATTTATTTTATATTATTATAATTATTTTAAAATATTATTTAATTTAAAATTTAAATTTTTACTTTTTAATTTTATACAGCTAACAGCTATAGTAATAAAATCTTTTTTTAATTTTGATAATAATCTAATTATATATAAAAATTTATTTTAGATTTTTTATTTTTTAGTTATTTTATAGTCTACAGCTATCAAGTATTTTAGAATAAATAATAATTAAAATTTTATAATAAAAATATTAATATTTACTAATTCAAAGTCTTTAAAAAATAATTTTATTTATTTAATATTATAGTTTTAACAAAATTTACATTTAATAATTATAACAGATACTGTACTTCGAAAGCTCTAAAATATATTATATTAAAATAATATATATTATTACCAAAAATATATAAATATTATAAAATAAATATTATTTAATTAAAAATAGATTTTAGTTAAAGTTTTTTAAAATGTTAATAGTTTATAGAACTTTTAAAGTACAGGCTTCGATATATTTAAAATAAATATTTTTTAGTAAATGGGTATAGTATTTGCTCTCTATTGATTAACTATTAAAATAAAATAATGTAAACATTTTAAATTTAGAAAAAAACTATATATTAGCAGTATTTATATTTCAACAATATTCTAAAATTACTTATTTTTTAAGCTGATATTGGTAGTATTTATATTAATATATTAATTAATTAGTTTAATTTATTTAATTATTTCAATTTATTTATTTTATTTAATTTATTTATTTAATTTATTTATTTAATTTGGTTAATTAGTTGATTAAATCGGTTCGACTAGTTAGTTTTATTTTTAATCTAAATT
>NW_017963404.1:0-835 GCF_001890905.1 Aspergillus aculeatus ATCC 16872
TTTTTATAAAAGATTCTTTGAAAAAGTTTGATTTATGTATGAATATTTTATAATATTTAATTTTAATTATTTTTTCTATTTTTAATCAAAGTTTTATTAAAAAGATTTATACTATTTTTTTATTTTTTCATATTATATATATTACCAATCTTAATATTATAGTTTGAAGTAATTCGATTAATATTAACTACTTTTAATTGAAAAAACTTCTAAAATATATGAATAATAAAAATCTATTTAATTTTTTATTTTATATTTATAAAGTATAGTTTAATTCAGTTTTAAAAACTTATTAGAATATTTTAAAGCTAATCAGTTTTATAGGAGTTTTAATAATAACTTAAAAAATTAAAATTAAATTAAATTTATTAATTTATTTAAAACTAATTTTAAATTTAATAAATTTTAATTTTATTAAAAAATATTTATATTAACTACTGTTAGATTAACACAGTTTTATTAATTATAATTTTAATATTAATTATTAATTTTATATAAAATATTTAAATCTTATAATTATATAAAGTATAAATAATAGTTTCCTAATTATAAACTTTATATAGATATTTCTATATATTTATATATCATACAATTTTATTATAATTCAAGACTATTTTATATAAATTATAAAATTAATATAAAAAATAAATTTGAATTGAAATTATAAATATTTTTAATATTATTATTAGTTTTGTTTTAGCTATTTACCTTTATATATATTTTTAGTAATAATAGTATTAGATTTAGAGATTTTTTTGAATTTATTTTTAAATGTATATTTCATTAATATATATTAGAATTTAGATAATTTTAAAAACTACTCTATCTATAATAT
>NW_017963406.1:0-830 GCF_001890905.1 Aspergillus aculeatus ATCC 16872
TTATTATATTAATATATATTTAATTAATATTAATAAAAAACTCTGATAAAACTACTGCTGTTTATTATTTATAAAATATATATTTTATTAAATATAATAAAAAATTTAAAAATTATTATTTTTATTAGTATTTTTACAGCAGTCGGTAAGATTTAAATTAAAAACTAATTATAATATATTATTATTAATAATTTTAATATTTATAATATATTATTATTAATAATTTTAATATTTATAATATTTTTTAAATAGAAGACTAACTGCTGCTGAATCTATATTTTAATTATAAAAAAGCTGTTTAATTTAAAGTTTTAATTAAATAATAGCTGCTAATAGTAGCTATTTTAAAAAAATCTTATTATTAGATTAGTTTATATTAAAATAAAATTATCGAATTTAATTTTAAAAGCTATTAAATTAATAGATTTTTTTTTATATAAATCTAAATATCTGTAGATTTTTTTAAATACTTTCAGTCCTACCGGCTGCTTTTAAAAGTACTGAAAAAATACTAAAATATTATTATAATATTATTATTAATTTTTATTTTATTTTATAAAAATATTAAAAAGAAATATATTATATTAAAATAATTAATTATCTCTTTAATATCTTCAATTATTTTTTAATTAAAATTAAATTTAATATTCGTCTGAAGATTAAATAAATATTATTTAAATATAATTAAAAATTTTAAATATAATAAAACTGATAGTTATAGTTAGTCTTTTTTTTAAAAAACCGACCGATGGTATTTAATATTTATTTTATTATTAATCATTTAATTAATTCATTAATTAATTAGATTAAATAAAATATCAATATTTTTA
>NW_017963408.1:0-825 GCF_001890905.1 Aspergillus aculeatus ATCC 16872
AGAAGTTGGGAATTTATTAATATAAAAATTAAAAATTAATTTAAAAATAAATTTTTATAAAATTTCCGGCCGAAGCCGGGGCGGATATATAAAACATCGCCCGCAGAAAGAAAGATTTTATAGAATTATTTATAGAAAATATTTATAAAAAAATAAATATAATATTTTAAATTATTAATAAATATATTAGTTTTCTTTTGTCATAGATAATCTCTATAACTATGGCGGATTGCCAACAGTATATCTATGTATTCTCAGTGTAACAATCGTAACGTTAATAACTCAGACCTTTTTTTAATATTTAACTTTTAAAATCTTATTAAATCTTCAGAATAGTAAGAATTAGTTTTAAGATAAATAAACTGCTACTATTCTATATCTAACTAATCTATTTTTTTTATTAATTCTAATTCTTTTTTTTTAATTATTTATAAAATACAGTATATTACTATAATTCTTATATTTTAATAGTCAGTTCTGAGTCGGAAAACTTCTTCTATTGCTGATAATTTATTATTTTTATTATTAGATTTTTTTAGTAAAAAAATCTTACTGCAGTTAGAAATACTATTAATCGGTTATAAAATTACCGGCGGTTGTAAAAATAAATTACTAAATTATAATAAAAATCTAATATAATAATATTAAATTAATACTGATTCGGCAACGGAAAACTTTCTTCTTTTTTAAATAAATTTAAAATAAATATTAAGATTAAAGATATTCTGTAATTTAAACTTATTTTTAATATTTAAAAACATCAGAAATAGTTTTATAATTTAAACTATAATTTTTAAAAGATATTATCTAAATTCTGTAATAATT
>NW_017963409.1:0-825 GCF_001890905.1 Aspergillus aculeatus ATCC 16872
AGAAGAATTAATAACTTTATAATATTATAATATTTTCTTTTTTATATTTTATATTAGAATAATTATAAATTAGTAGTATATCGGCTTCGGTTGTGGATCCTCCGGAATTATTTTTAAAAATAAAATATTAAAAATTACTTTTTATTATACTAATAATAATTTTTTTATGAATATTAATTTTCTTTTATAAATTTGCGTTTTATCAAAATACTACAAAAATTAGAAAACCGACCGTCTTTTTTTTATTTTATATATTAGTTATTTTTTTAAGTCTGTATTTCTGTATCTCTGTCTTATAATATTATATTTTCTTATATAAAAAAATACTAAAATAATAAAATATATAAAAATTAGAATATTAAATTATAATATTTTATAATATATTAAATAGTTATCATATTCAGCAGCTAAAATGAAAATACAGTATATTATATAATTTACATAATTAAAATATTAAAAATTACTAAAAATTTATAAATATTATTTTTTATTTATTAAACTGAAATATTAATTATTTAGTATTAAATAAAAGTGTCTGTAAATTTAGATATTTTATAGAATTTTTATTAATAAAATTTATATATATATTCTATTTAATTAAACAGCTGATTCTGAATATTAATCTAAATAAACTATTTAATTATATAAAATTAAGATCTAAATTCTTAAAATATTAAAATTTATAAACAGAATATTAAAACTATAAATATTAAAAAATTTAATATCATTTTTTTTACAGATTCTTAATATAAAAATTTTAATAAAATATTAAAATATTTCAAATTATAGATACTAAAACAGCTGATTCCGAAAGTATTTATCCTA
>NW_017963410.1:0-824 GCF_001890905.1 Aspergillus aculeatus ATCC 16872
ATTATTTTCTTCTTATACTTATATAATACTTCTTCTTTCTAGTACTAAGATTAATAAGTCTAAATAATCAGATAATATATTAATTTTTATTTATTATAATTTTTTTTAGATTTTTATTACTATTATTAATTATAATTTTTTTTATATATTACATAAATATTTATAATTTCTATACTGGCGACGCAGAGTATTAGATTATTATATAATTAATAATATATAAAAATAAGATTTTACTTCAGCTTTACTATACTTTAAATTAAGAGTAAATTTAGTATTTTTTATTATAAATTTAAAATAAAAGTTGGTACTTTTATTATAATTTAGATAAAAAAAATTTAATAAAGTTTTTATATAAGATATTAATAGAATAAGATATATATTAAATATTTTTTATATATTAATAGTTTTTTAATTATATTCTATAGTTTAGTAATATTATATTATTATAAATACAATAATTAAAAAAAGTTTTAATAGACTGTATAATTATTTAAATAATAAAATAATCTTTATATTAAATATAAATTTAAGAACTATAATATATATTATAGTTATTATAATTTAAACAAGTTTAAATATAAGTTTACAGCGATTACTGCTCTCTTCTGTAATATTATTAAAAAATTAATAAATCAAATAAAATATATAATTAAAATTTAATATAATAATATTTAGTTTTTTTAATTTAATTAAATAAAGTTTTTTTTTATTAGTTTAAGAATTTAAAAGTTTTTTTTTATATTTATTTTTTATCTTTAGATCCGTACGAACTAGAGTTAGAAAAGAAAATATTAATATTAGCTTTTTTTATTTTTAATTTTATT
>NW_017963411.1:0-820 GCF_001890905.1 Aspergillus aculeatus ATCC 16872
TTTGACATTCAGAGCACTGGGCAGAAATCACATTGCGTCAACACCACTTTCTGGCCATCGCAATGCTATGTTTTAATTAGACAGTCAGATTCCCCTTGTCCGTACCAGTTCTAAGTTGGTCGTTAAGCGCCCGCCGGACGGCCGAAGCCTGCCAAGGGCGTCCCCGCCCCGGTGCTGGGCGGCGCCGGCCGGTTGCCCGGCTAGTGCCACCCTGCTCCGGGGGGTTCCCCCCAAGGCCCAGCGAGCCCGACCCTTAGAGCCAATCCTTATCCCGAAGTTACGGATCCATTTTGCCGACTTCCCTTATCTACATTGTTCTATCAACTAGAGGCTGTTCACCTTGGAGACCTGCTGCGGTTATGAGTACGACCTGGCGTGAAAACTATTCCTTCCCGCGGATTTTCAAGGGTCGTCGGGGGCGCACCGGACACTGCAAAGGTGCAGTGCTCTGCCAGCCGTGGAACCCTAGCTCCGGACAAACCGATTTCAGGGTGATAGGCTGTTAAGAAGAAAAGAGAACTCTTCCCAGGACCCCCGCCGACGTCTCCGCGTTCAGTTACGTTGCCGTGGAGAATCCACATCCAGGTGCCGGAATATTAACCGGCTTCCCTTTCGGCACACGGCGCACGAGGGCGCCTTTCAAACGGAACTTCCCTATGCCTTAGGATCGACTAACCCATGTCCAACTGCTGTTCACATGGAACCTTTCCCCACTTCAGTCCTCAAAGTTCTCATTTGAGTATTTGCTACTACCACCAAGATCTGCACTAGGGGCCGTTCGACCCGGGATCACTCCCAAGGCTTCGTCACGGACCCCCAG
>NW_017963412.1:0-820 GCF_001890905.1 Aspergillus aculeatus ATCC 16872
TTTATATGTATTTATTTTTTAGGTACTGTTCGTCTTTCTATTATGTAATTAAAATTATATTTAATAAAACTATTTATTTTTAAATCTTATAAATACTATAGTTTTATTATTAGTTTTAGTACGAATATTCTTATTTTTTATTTTTAATAAAGAAATATAAAAATTAAATCTGTTCTAAACTACTGATAGACCGAAGTTTTAATATAATTATATTTTTTTTAAAAACTATAATTAAAGAAATTTCTATTAAAAAAAGATTTAAAAAACCGACTTAATGATTATTTTTATTATATTAAATTTTTAGAATTAAAAGATTCTTATATATGTTATAATTAATATTAAATATTTAATATTTAAAAATATTAAAAAAATTAGACAAAAGTCTACCAGCTACTACTATATTTTTTAAAAATTTATAAGATTATAATAAAATTCAATGATTAAGAAAAAAAATTAGACTATATTATTTATTATATTTATATAATTCTAAAAATATATAATTATATTAAAAAAATATATTATTTTTAATTATTTATTTTATAATTTATTTAATTATTATTAGATTTTTAATTAAAAATCTATAATTTTTAAATAAAATAGACTAAATATATACTTTGATTTATCAGTTAGTATTATTAGATATATTATAATTTTTTTAATATTATAAAAAATCAGAATCTTATATAATGTATTTGTTTAAAAAATATTTAATTTATTTTTATAGCAGTATATATTATATATCTACTAAGGATATTCTATATATATAATTATTATAAATTAGATTAATAAAATATTAAAAAATATTAAAATAAAAGAATTT
>NW_017963413.1:0-819 GCF_001890905.1 Aspergillus aculeatus ATCC 16872
ATTTATTTCATTTATTTCATTTATTTCATTTATTTCATTTATTTCATTTATTTCATTTATTTCATTTATTTCATTTATTTCATTTATTTCATTTATTTCATTTATTTCATTTATTTCATTTATTTCATTTATTTCATTTATTTCATTTATTTCATTTATTTCATTTATTTAGTTTATTTAAATTATTTTATATATTTAAAATACTTTAATAATCTATTATCTGCTTTAATTATTTTATATATAATGTATAATTCTCTTAGTTTCTTAGTTATTTTTAATTTTATTTATAGTTTTCCAAGCTACATCTTATTTATAAATTTAAAAATAAGAATAACTAATTAAAAGTTGAAAGAATTATTATTAAATAATTTTTAGTTAATTTTATTATTTCTATTATTCTAGCTAATCAGTATCCATCGATCGAGCCCGTATCTTAATAATATATATATATATTTTAAAATTATTAAAAAATATTTCTTAATTTATATTCAATCAAATAGATTTAGTCTTCAACAAAAAAAATAAAAAATAAGATTGATTATATATTTAATTTAAATATATTTAATGGTTTGAAATAATAAATAACAAACAATAATAAAATATAATATTGAATTTTAAAAATTCTGTCTATTATAAACTATAGAAATCTAAAAAATAATAATTTAAAAAATTTACTTTTAAAGAATAAACAAATATCTATAATAATATATTATTTGATATTTAATTAATTAATTATTTAAATATAACTGATATTATTTCTTTTATAATTTTACAAAATAATAGTTTATAAAACTAATTTTAAATTTTAATTTTTAAATA
>NW_017963414.1:0-819 GCF_001890905.1 Aspergillus aculeatus ATCC 16872
TTTATTATTAGTTTTTTTTATGAAGATTTATTATTATAGTCCCCGCCTGCTATATATAAAATATATTAACATTCATATCTTTTTTATATCTAATAAAAATAAATATATTATTAAAAATCTTTATATATTTTAATATAGTATTTTATTTAATAAAAAATATTATATTCAAATATCTCAATAGTATATCTACAAATCCTATTAATATAAGATTTAATATAGTAGTATTTTTATATCTTTAATTACAGATTTAATTTTATAGTATATTAAAGTTTTATATTTTTATATTTTTTATTATTATATAAAGGCTTCATTATCTTTCTGTAGAATCTAATACAAATTTTATAAGATCTAATCATATTTAAGATATTAAAATCTTATTATATTAAATTGGTATTAATATTTTAAAAAACATTATTCTAATATTTCTTACTATTATATACAGAATATATTGATATAACTCAATATAAGATATAAAAATAATATAGCAGTAGTTATAAATTACTATTAATTTATTAGATAAATTATTATGAAATAAAAAAATATATATATAATTATTTTTATTTTTATATTGAAACTACTGATTATAATTATTATAATAATTACTATAAGTTTAAGCAAACTTATCAGAAATAATAAGATTAGTTAAAATAATATATAATAGATATTAAAATTAATAATTACTTTAAATAGATTTTTAATATATCTTTTATAGTCTGCCTGTACAGTTGTAAAACTATTTAATTAAACTAATTTGAATTGAATTAAATTAACTTTATTATATATATATAATTAAGAATAGGAACCCTGTGGCAACTTCTA
>NW_017963415.1:0-818 GCF_001890905.1 Aspergillus aculeatus ATCC 16872
AATATATACAGTTAAGTTTTTAATAAAACAGCTGACAGATTAAAATAAAATTAATTTAATAAATTTTTAATTTATTTTTAAAATTAATTTTAATAATCATTAATTTTTTTGAATTTAGATATACTAAAAGTAAACCAGATTAAAGCAGTACTATATAAATAGATTTATAAATTAATTTTGATAAATTTTTTATTATATTATTTAACAGTATTATATATATAATTAATGAAAATATTTATATTTTTTATAAAATTTATTATAATTAATTTATTGTACTAATTATTTTTTATATTAAAATAAAAAAAACTGACTTTTTTCAGACTTTATATTTTTTAATATATATAATATATATATTAGAATTATTATTATCGAAATTATTAGAATTATTATTCTAAATATTATATAAATTATATAATAAAAATAATAAAAAAGATTTATTATATTAAAATATTTTTTAAAATAATTTATACAATTAAATAACTATATTAATATATTTTATATCTAAATTAAAAAATCGACTAAAAAAAGATTTAATTAACTAATATTTTTAGATAAATTAAATATATTAATATTAAATAAACTAATATTAAACAGACCAGACAGATCAGCTGTACTATTAATTATTTTTTTAATTAAATAATATTTATAATATAAAAATAAAAAACAGTAAAAAAGCAAAATTCTTGATATTTAAATTAAAAAAAATAAAAATATTAAATATTAAAAAAATAAAAAGATCGGAATAATTAAAAAGACAGATTACTATAAAAAATAAATTAATTTATTAAAAATAAGATTAATCAAAATTAAAAAAAAAT
>NW_017963416.1:0-818 GCF_001890905.1 Aspergillus aculeatus ATCC 16872
ATATATATATTTTTTTTAATAAAGACTATTTTAGATCTTACTGCAACTATTTATATTTTTATTAATTTAAAATATCTAATTTATAATATTATAAATAAAATATTTACTAAAATAAATAGTTTATTAATTATTAGTATTATTTTAAAACCGGTATAAAAAATCTCAGATAATAAAATATTAATCTATTTTTATTATATAAATAAAAATAAATATAAGATCTTATATAAAAGAAGAAGCATACTTTTATATAATATCTAATAATTTTTAGATATAATTTGATTTTTAAAAAAAAAGCTGGCTGTCCTGTTATAATAGAATTCTGAAATCAGACCGAAAATAATTATTTTTATATATAATTAAAATAAAATTAAAAAATCTATTATATTTATAATATATAAATCTAAAACTTCAGTTAATTATAAGAATAGGATTTAAAAATTATTTGTGGAAAAGATCTAAAAGAAGTATAGAAATATTTACAGTCTTATTTATTAATATTTAAAAAATATTTTAAACTAAAAAAACAGTTAATCCACGTACGATACTTTTTAAATATTATTAGAATTTTCTGTTTTTCTTCTAATTAGAGAATATAGAGAAACTACTATTATATTAAAAAAAAAATATCAACTATAAAATTAAGCTTATATATTAAAATAGAAAAAAAGCCAGAAGTTCTATAGGATTTTTTTATAATATATTTTAAAAAAACTAATAATTTTATAGTTTAAATTAATTAAATTATTAAAAAAAAACTTTATACAAATAAGCTATTCTTCAGCAGTAATTTTAGTATTTTTATATAAAATTAAAAAAGA
>NW_017963417.1:0-816 GCF_001890905.1 Aspergillus aculeatus ATCC 16872
AATAAATAGATAAAATAGATAAAATAGATAAAATAGATAAAATAGATAGAATAAATAAAATAAATAAATTCAAATTAAAAAATATTACTATACTGTAATTAAAAATATATTATATTTTATATATTATTTATATAAAAAAATTATATATATTATAAATTAATCTGCGGTTATTAATCTATCTGTTATATTTAATCTTTCTAATCTATAGATATAAACAGTTAAAATAATAATTATATTTTAATCTAATCTTAACCGTACAGTTAAAAATATTTTATATTTTCATCTAACCGCCAGCTTATGGCTAGGTTAAGATTAAGATATAACGGTCAGGTTAAGCCACTCTAATAGCAGTCTTATTCATTTCAAGACTAATCCTTGCTATCCTAAAGGTCTAGCAAGGTCCTAGGAGTTAAATACTGAAGGAGGTCAAAGTCATTGATGTCATGACTGTTGCGCGGAGGATACGTAGGTAGATCGTTGACAATCCGCTATAGTTACAGGGGTTATCTATAATATAATTTTCAAAATAATAAAACTTTTATAAAAGCTTTTTTTAGTAGTAGCTGTTTAAAATTAAAAATAAAAAAATTTAAATACTATAATAAACTGCATCAGCTATAGAAAAAAGTTTTATATTAAATCTATATAAATAAAATTGATTTTAATAGTTATTTTATTTTGATTAAATAAATAGAGAATTATTAATTTCTTTATAAAATAATATTGAAGATTATATAGTATATTATAATAAAACTATCTATTTTATAAAAAATACTAAAAAATAAAACGTTTACTTTCTAAAAAATAGATAATAAC
>NW_017963418.1:0-810 GCF_001890905.1 Aspergillus aculeatus ATCC 16872
TTTATTATTTTTATTAATTATATATCTACTATCGGTATTTATACCTACAATACTAATTTCTATATACTACTATTATAATTAAAAAATTAAATCTATATTTTATTTATATTTTATAATATATATAATAATTTATTTTATATATTTATTAAAAACCGAAAGTTACAAATACAGTAGTAAATATTTTATTTTATTTTTTTTAAAAAAGTAAATCTCTGCTGTATAATATTAATCTAAATAATTAGATAAAAAATATATTTGTTTTAAATATAAAAAATAAAATATCTATTAATAAAAGTATAAAAATATTTGATTTTATTAAAGTATTTATTATTTATATATTCAAATATTTGTTTATTATATTTTTATATATATTTTAAAGAATTTAAAACTTAAATTAAATAGGAATATATATTAGATTTTTATATATTTAAAATATTAAAGATATTATATAGTAATACCGAGGCTCTAAATCCAGCTGTTTTTTTTTATATTAAATATAATAATCTATTATATATATTAAAATTTATTATCTATTATATTAATAATAATAATTCAAATATTATTTTAATTAAAAAAAATCTAATTATATTTATTATATAATCGATTTTATAATATCTTTTATATAATATAATATAATTAATATTATTAAAATCTAAAAAAAATATTTCAATATTTTTAAAAAGATTTTAATATTCTACTACTGTCGACATCTTTTATATAATTATATATATTATTATTCTAATTATTATTTATATTAAATTTTTAAATATAAATTATATAGCAACTTACATTCTATTATATTATTTTTTA
>NW_017963419.1:0-807 GCF_001890905.1 Aspergillus aculeatus ATCC 16872
AAATATTAAAGAAGTTCTAAATTATTAATATTATAACTGTTATATAAAGAATATATAGATAGGTTATTAATAATCTGCTATAGTTATAGAGGTCATCTATAATATATAGCTTTTATTTATATTAATAACTGTTTAGAATTTAAAATAGGAGTTTTATATTTTAGTCTTTATTTAGATAATATTATAACTAATTAGTAGATAGTAAGTATATAAATAGAATCTATTTTATTTAATATAGTTTTTTTAACTTATATAGTTCCTTTTTATATAATCTTTTTTTATTTATCAAATATTATAATTTTTTAAATAAATAAAATCTTCCTTTATACTATTTATATAACTGGTTTCGGAGATGTAATTAAGCTTAGTTCTTAATTTTATATAAAATATTATATAAAAATTTTTTTCTTTTTGGTTTTTTTTATATATCTTTTTTTTCTTTATTACCAGTCTGTTTTTTTATTTATATAATTTCTATTATTTTCTTTTTATATTTATATAATATTCTTTTTCTAAGACTGAGGCTGATAAATTTAAGTACTTAAATAATATATCAATTTCTATTTATTATAATTCTTTTTTAGATTTTTATTATTACTATTAATTATAATTTATTTTTTTATATTATATAATTATTTATAATCTCTATACTGACGACGCAGAGTATTAGATTATTATATAACTAATAATATATACAAATAAGATTCTTTTTCAATCTTATTATATTTACTATTAATAATATATTTAGTATTTTTTATTATAAATTTAAGATGAAAGTCGGTGCTTTTATTATAATTTGAATAAAAA
>NW_017963420.1:0-807 GCF_001890905.1 Aspergillus aculeatus ATCC 16872
TTTATTAAACTTATTTAAAAATAAATAATAATTTTAGAATTTTTATTTAATTTTGTAAAAAAATATAGTTTATTAATATATATAATAGTTTCTTATCTACTAATTTATATATTAATAAATATTAAATTAATAATATTTTTAGATTAAAGATTTATAAATATAGATTTATTAGAAACTAAATATATTAGTTCGGTTTTAATCTAATTATTATTAAATATTTATAATTAATTTTATAAAATAAGAATTTTTTTTCGTATAATATAAGCGATATTTCTAAATAATAATTTTTATTAATAATTAAAATTTTTACTATTTTTTAATTTATTATTTTTTTATATATAATATAGAGCAGTTCTTACATCTTAGGTAAAATTATAAATCTTATTTATTTTTAAAAAATTATATTTTAAATTTTAATAATTAAAATTAATACTTTAGTTTATTTTAGAAAATTATTATTTTTTATTAATTTAGAAATTTTTTTTATTTTTTTTATTATTTTATTTATTTTCTGTCGGAATTGGAAATAGTATTAATAAATATATAAAATTAATATTTTTTATTTTAAAATTATTTAATTTTAATATAACAGATATTTATTATTTTTAAAAAAAAATTATTTAATCTTCTAATTAGACTGTTAGATTTAATTCTATATTTTCTAATCAGTAGATAATTTTAAAATTAAAATAAAATAAAAATTCTAATTATTTGATTTATAAATATTTAGTAAGTTAATAAATATAACATATTTTAATTTATAATAATCTAATATAATTTATATTAAAAATAAATATTTTTTTAATT
>NW_017963421.1:0-806 GCF_001890905.1 Aspergillus aculeatus ATCC 16872
TAAATAATAGTAGTAAAATTTAAAATTATACATATTTCTTATAAAAAAAAATATATATTAATTATTATTTTTATAATTTTTAAAAACTATACTGTAGAGCTGGTCTTGTATATTATTTTAAAAATAATCAAAATTAAATAATTTAATTAATTTTATTTTTTAATTTTAATAATATATATAATATAAAATATATAGTTATATTATTTGAATTTATTAATATTATATTATATATCTATTTAAATTAATAGTATAATATTTTTATTAATAATTTTATAAATAAGTTTTTATATAGTTTTATTTTCAGTTTTATTATACAGTATAGATTCGTTTAAAATAATATATTTATTTTAAAATAGTTTTTAAATATCTGAATTTTTTAATTTAAAATAATTATATAGATTATATTATTATATCAGTTAGTTAAACTAATCTTTCAGTTTTAATATAATTTTTAAAATATTAATATTAAAAGAATTTTTAATTAATATTATCATATAATAAATAGCCACACCGCTCCCGTAATAAAAATATATAATTACTAAATTTAATAAATTAATAAATATTAAATTTAATTATTAAACCGATTAAAATATTTCAGAGGCTTCTTTATTTTTCTATTTATATAATTTATTAAATAAAAATATAAAAAGCTGTTAATATTATAAATATGAGTATATATAAAAAGTTCTTAATAATAAATTATAAAAAAATTAAATTTAAAAAAAAGTAATAGTTATAAGAATTTATAATCTCTAAGAATAAATATATATATATATAAAGATAGCTACTGTGAGAGTAAATGGTAA
>NW_017963422.1:0-805 GCF_001890905.1 Aspergillus aculeatus ATCC 16872
TTGTATATAATTTAATACTGATCTTCTTATATATAAAAGATATGAGATATCTGGAGTTATATAATCTCAGATCTTGCTATTTCTTAAAAACAAGAGCTATATAGCTGTAACTATCTTTAATACACATATACATTTCCTCTCATAATATTTTTTTACAAATTAGTATGGTTAATATTAATACTAGCAGTTATTAAATATAAATATATAAAGATATGAAATAATTATAATTATAAGATAATAATAATATATTTTATTTTTATAATTAATTTAATATCATTATTATTTTTAACTATTAAAATATAATTCAATTCTTTCGTATTTTTTAATTCTTACTATAGCTATTAAACAATTTAAGATATTGGTATATTTTTTCCAAATTGAAAGAATTAAAATCTAATATCAATATATATTTAAAATCAACTTTTATATTTATATAATAAAATAAATTTTTATTAGATTTTTTCATAATGATTCTATTAATAAAAATATTAATATACTTAGAATATACAGCAGCTATAAGATTTTTTTATAATAAAGATTTATAATATTATATATAGATATATAATTTCTATTTTTATAAATATATATTTAAATAAAAATAAAAATATAAACTAATGTTATATCTATATTTATTATAAAATATACATTTTTTATTTATTTTATATAAGAAATCTTTTTGAATTTAAATAAATTTATTATTAGATTAATCATTTACTAGAATTTCTAATAGCTATATAGTATTATTTATCTATTTTCTTTTTAATTATATTTATTGAAATTATATTTTTTGTTATTTATTTATTTT
>NW_017963423.1:0-797 GCF_001890905.1 Aspergillus aculeatus ATCC 16872
TTTTAAATTATTATATATATTAATTTATATATCCTAAATATAGATTTTAAATAAAAAATAATAATATTAAAAAATATCTGCTTTTAATAAAACAACCGTATTTTAAATAAATAGTATAAAAAATAATAAAATAATTAATTATTAAAATTATATAATAAAATTTTTGAAAAATTTAAATAAAATATAAAAATTTTAATTTAGTAGGCTAATAATTTTTTTTGCTAAAGTTAATAAACAGCTAAAAAAATAAAATAAAATAAATAGATATTATTAAAAAAAGATTTTATAAAATTTTTTATATTTATAATTAATAATTAAATAATATACTATAATATCTATATTTATATAATAAATATTAAGATTAATATATAATTATTTAAATTAATTAAAATAAATAAATATTTTAAAAATTTAATAAAAATTATATTATAAAATTAGTTAATAAAGCCGAAATAGTATTTAAAATCTAATAAAAATCTTCAGAAATTTGAAATTTTAAATAATCTTAATTTTATTTTTAGATATAGTAAGATCTAAAGCATCGACTTTTTAGAATTAAAAAATTAAAAAAAATAAAAAAAAACTAATATATATTTTAAATAATTTAAATTTTAAATTTATATTTTTTTAATATATTAAAAAACAGCAGACAGATATTTATAATAATTATATATATTTTAAAATTAATAATAAAATTATTAATATAAATATAATAAAATTTCTAAAACAGTTTTTAATTTTAAATCTATTTAATATTATATAAAAAGAAGGGAATTAATAAATTTTATAATAATAAT
>NW_017963424.1:0-796 GCF_001890905.1 Aspergillus aculeatus ATCC 16872
AAACTATTTTTTTATTATTTTAATCTAATTTAATTTATTCAGATCGAAACAGATATTTATAATAAAAAAATAATAAATATTTTAATCTAATTTAGATTAATAGAATAATATTATATAGTTACTATTTAATTAAAAAAGTTTTTAAATATGAAATTTAATTAAAAAACTTTAAATTAAAAACTTTTTATTATTAATTAATTTTTTAAATATTAATATTAATATTTTAATAGAACTCAGTATTCTATTAAAATTCTATTTAATTATATAAATCTTAAATTCTTTATAAATTAATCCCGGCTAAATAAATATTAAATATATTAATATATAATTCTAATTTTTTTAACTTTATAATTAAATATTAATTAGATAAGAATAATTCTACTAATATTTTATTTAAATTATTTAAATTAATAAAAAAGCTTTTTATAATAATATTATTATATAAATATTCCAAATTAATTAGTATTTATTTTAATAGTATTTAAAATTAATAAATTTTAATTTAAATATAATAAAATATTTTTTATAAAAAAAATCTAAATCTAATATTTATATAATATTAAATAGATTTACAGATACTGCCGGTATAAAATCAGCTAATTAAATTATAATTTATACAATAAATTATAAAAAATCTATTAATATTACAGCTATAAAAAGATAAATAAAACTAAAAAGATTTATAAATCTAATTATAATAATTATTTAAAAAATTTGATTAAAATCTTTTTAAAATTAAAATTCTAAGTCTTAAAAAAATAAACCAATTAAAGATTAAAAATTTATAATAAATAAA
>NW_017963425.1:0-796 GCF_001890905.1 Aspergillus aculeatus ATCC 16872
TTAAATATAATATTAAATAATATTGCTCTTCTTACTGTTATTCTAATTATTTATTTTAATATATATTAAGAATATTACAGCCGCTGATCAAATAGTTATATTATTTTTTGATATATTTAAAAATCTAAAAATTAAAAAAATAGAAAAGTAGTTACAAACAATATAGTTTTAATAATTATAAGATTTTTTTAATAGTATATTAATAATATTGATATTTCGAAGGAAGAAAGACTTGCGATTAAATAGAAAACTTAAAATTTAAAAACAATATAAAAATAAATAGATTTCAGCTATTCAAATATCTATCTAAACTGCCGGCCGAAAGACGGTAAGCTGCCCTGCCAATAAAAGGCCAGGCCCTCCATAGTATATTATTAGTTTAAATACTGTATCTCAGCTATAACTAGATTTATAATTAAATATATATTAATAATCTTTTATTAATGAAAATAAATTAATAAAATTCGAATACTTATAAATGTATTTAGAAATACCACTAAATTCTGCTTAAAGTTTGAATAAAAATTTATTATTTTATATTTAGATTGGTTTTTTAGTTATTATACTAATTATTATTTCCCAAACAGCTGAGCTTATTTGTTACTATAGATATAAAGTAATTAAAGCTAGTAAGACAAAATATCAATATATAGTCTTCTATCAAATATTAATTGATGTATACATTAATTTATTGATTGATGTAATTTTTATTATATTTTTTCTACTGGCCGGTATATTATTATAATCTAATCTTATTTTATTTATTATCTAGTAATAACAAATTTCTTTTCTAAAA
>NW_017963426.1:0-795 GCF_001890905.1 Aspergillus aculeatus ATCC 16872
AATTATTACTAAATTTAATACCTGGTTTAGATTAAAAAACTTTTAAGTTTATATATATTTAAAAATTAAATAATTTAAATACTTTTAATAGATATAGCTGTTAATCGGCAGTAGTTATTAGTTTTTAAATATATAATAAGATTTTTTAATCTAATTATTTTATTATTTTTTTATAATTATTTTAAATATTTGATAATAGATTTAAATTTTTAATAAATATAATATACCATCCAGTAGACCGGGTTTAGTTAAATTATATTTTTAAAATATTTATTTATAAAAAAATATTATTATTTAATATACTATATTCTACTAAAAAAATATAATAAATTATTTTTTGAAATATTAAATTTTTTTAAAAATCTAATTAATTTTATTATTAATATAGTTGAATTTTAATGAAAAAAGATTAATAAAATATTAATCAGTTTTTTTAAAATAATAATTTTTAATTTTTTAAAATATAAAAATTAATACGGTTAATATTAATATTATATTTTTATTATAAAGATTATTTAAAATTAACAAGATATTAATAAAAATCTTATATATTTAGACTTAGAATTAGTAAAGTTTTTATAATAAAAAAATACTGTAAAAAATTATAATCCGGTATAACTATACAGTTTAATAAAGTATAAAAATATTATTAAAATCTATATAAATTAAATAAAAGACAGTTTAAGTAATTTATATTATATTAATTTAGTATTTTCTTTAATTTATAATTATTAATTTAATCTATTTAATCTTTTAGTAATCTGATTATAGAACTTATTTTTCTATATTTCTTAC
>NW_017963427.1:0-795 GCF_001890905.1 Aspergillus aculeatus ATCC 16872
GAAATATTATCTACTATCTATTATATAATATCTTTTCAAAAATTAAATCTAGTTAGATATCTTAGAGAAGTCTATTAGTTAGAAAATATATATAAATTATTTTTAAAATTTAATATTAAAAATATTATAATTATAAAAATATAATAGTAGTAATTATAAAATTTAAAGTTATATTATTTAATATCAATATATAATTATGTTTAAAATCAAACTTAAATTAAACTATTAATAATTACTATAAATTATTGAATATATTTTAAAATATTATATTTATTTATTATTATTAGTTTTAATAATATATATCTATTTATTAAATTATATACAGATATTAAATAGCTTATTAATAAAATTGAATATATTCTTCTTTTATTAACTATTTTATTTAGTTTTTATTATTTCTAATAAATAAAGCTATTAGAAAGAGGCTTTAACGGTAATATATATTTTTAAAATTAAAACCTTTTTAGTATATATATAATTATATTATATAATTGAAATATATTCTTAAAATCTAATTATTTATATTTTATACTTTTTAAATAATCCAATATTTATAATAATATAGTTTTATATCTTTTTATAAAGATATTGTTATTTTTTCAAACTTAATATTAATTATTTATATATTTCTTTAAATAATAAATAATTTTATTTATTTAATAATCTAAAAAAAGCTAATTAATCTGAAAATTAAAATCTAAAGATATTATATATTATAGAATTTCTATAATTATATTTAATACCGTCTGCTTTAACTTTTAAAATATTTTTAATATTATGGATTAGATATGATTT
>NW_017963428.1:0-789 GCF_001890905.1 Aspergillus aculeatus ATCC 16872
TAGAAGAATTAAAAGAACTATTTTATTAAAAAATAAATTTAAATATAAGATTTTCTATAATATAGTTATAAATAAAAATTCTATATTTATAAATTAATTTTAATCTAATTTTTATTATTAAATTAAAATTAAAAAATAGTTATCGACTGTATTTTATTTATAAACCAACAGTTAAATAGAAAAAATTAATCAAATTTTGAAATATTATTTATACTGCTTTATAATTAAATATTAAGACTATTAAATCAATCTATTAGATAAAATGAATTTTATATATAATAATTCTCTAAATATCTCTATAAAAATAATCTTTTTTAAAATTTTAATAGATTATTTTTTTAAATCTAGATATTAGATTGTAAATAATTCTATAAAAGTAATAATACTATTAATATTAAGAAAATTAAAAAAAGCTGAATATTTTATAAAAAAACCAAAGAAAACTATATAAAATAAATAAAAATTAATTAACTTACTATAATAACTGTTGCGGTACTTTATTTTTTAAATAAAATAATAAAAAAATTATAAAGAAAAAAGAAGTTAGTTAGACATAGAATAATAGCAGTCTTATTAATTTCAAGAATAATTGTAACTGCCGTCGCCTTGATCGGTGTATCAAGGCCTCTGCATCTTCCTATATCACCGTCTGCGGTATTGGTATCTATAGTTTATTGTAGATAATATATTTAGTCTTTTCGGTCTTCCTAGACCCTTTTTAAAAAACTTAAAATAAACTTTTTTTATATTTTATTATTAACTATATAGTCTACTATAATTAATAATATA
>NW_017963429.1:0-788 GCF_001890905.1 Aspergillus aculeatus ATCC 16872
TACTATAAAAAATAATAGTTTATATAATTATTTATTATTTTAAGATTAATGTTTAAAATTATTATAAAGCTGTAGCTTTAGATATTAGACTGAGATCTAATCTTAATTTAGAAACCAGTTTATTATTAAATATTATAAATTTTAATATTTTATAAAAGCAGTTTTAAAAAAGAATATATTATTAAAAATATTACATATTTTAATATTAAATTTATTTTTAATTTTAGTTAATAATAAACGTAGATACTATTAAATAGCTTATTTAATTAATTCAATAATATATTTATTTTTATACATATTACTATATTTTCAAATCTATTATAAGTAGATTTTTTAAGCTTTTTAAAATAAAATATATTAAATATTTAATAATCTTTTATAAATAATTTTATCTAAAAGAATATTTTAAAATAGAATATATTTAACTAGTAATTTAATTATTAGTAAGAATTACTACTATATATAGTTATTTTAAAAAGTATTTTAATATTATAAAGATTTTATTTAATTTAACTGTATAAATTATTTATATACTAAAGTCTTTTATATAAATTATATTAATATATTTAAAATTAATATTATTATAGTACTAATATAATTAAAAATATTATTTCTATTAATATAAATAAAAAAATAAATATTTTATAAAAATTATAATATAAATCTAAAAAGTTTTCTCAAAGATGTAAATAGAGATGTTTAAAAATATTTACTATAAAAATATTATTTATAAAAGATTATTTTAAAATATCTAATATTACTAAATAAAATAATTCTAACTGGTAAAA
>NW_017963430.1:0-785 GCF_001890905.1 Aspergillus aculeatus ATCC 16872
CTAAAATTAATAATATATTATTATTTATATAAATTATAATAAAGCTAATAGCCGCTATATTCTTCTTTCAGTTATTTAGTATAATTTTATAGATTATACTATCTTTAATATTTATTAATAATTTATTAGTTATCTAATTTTAAGTAAGAATAAATCCTTATTTAGTTTTATTTTTTTTTTATTAAGTAAGATATTACTACAGTCTACTGAGCTATAGGATATCCTAAGCTTAGAATAAATATAAATAAAATTATTTAGAATTTTTTTATAAATAATAGTAATATCTGTTTTACTTATATTAATAATATCTGCCAGACAGTCGAGGAAGATTGCTAAATATATATACTTATAAATTAGAAATATTAAGTTTGATTTAATATAAAAATCCAGTAATAATATTAGATTATTATAATAGATTTTATAAAATATTTATATCTTTAATATTCGATGCTGCTTTACTAAAAATATCGGAAATTTATTAATATTTTTTAGTATTATAATACCGGAACCCGCTTGGTTAATATAATATAACTTATAGTATTTAATTTTTATATCTATTTTTTTTTATATTTGTAGAATCGAATCTTTTATAAAATTAGATCGGGATATTAAAGCAATAAAAGCTATTAAGATATTTTTTAAAATATTTTATATATTTTTATATTAAGTTTTTAATTTGTATTCTGATAGTTAGTAATATTCTTTAAATCTTTAGATAAAACTATTTTATAATATAATTTTTTTTTATTGTGGTCATTTTCAGTTGATTTGATGTAGGAATTTTT
>NW_017963431.1:0-785 GCF_001890905.1 Aspergillus aculeatus ATCC 16872
TACTATTAAAATATTTTTAAAATTAGCTGAAATTTCCGGAAGCTATTATATATTTATTTATATATTAAAATATTTTAAAATTAATTAGTAAATTACTGTTAATTTTTAATTTTCATATTATTATTATAATTATAAAAAATAAATATAGTAGTTGGTTAGTTGTTAGAAGTATAGTAACTATCTATCAGATTTATTTAAATTTTATAATAATTTTTTATTAAAATTTATAAAAAAAGAAGAATTATTATTCTTCTTTAAAAATTCTTTATTTTTTAAAAAAGTAAAAATTTTTATTTTTATAAATTTTTTTTATAAAAATAAATAGTTTATTATAATATAGTATACAGTCTTCGGAGCTGTTTTTATAGAAATATTAATAATTATTTATTTATTTAATAAAAATAAAATAATTATTAAAATTAATTTTATTTATATAAATTTAAAACAGAGCTATCTTCTATAATTAATATAATTTATTATATTATTTAAAAATTTTTTTTTATTTTTAATTTTAAATAATTATTACTGAAAAAAAGCCGCCGTAGAAGCTCTACTATTATTTTTAAAATTAGAAATATTTTTATTAAAAATTTTAATTTAAATTATTAATAAAAATTAAAATATTATTTCTATTTTATTTTAAATCTATAATAACAGGCTGCAGGGGGGTTTATTTAATTTAATTATTTTTTTATTTTATAATTTATTTAATCATTTTATTAATAAATTCATTACCGAATATATTTATATAAACTAAAATTTAATAAAAGATAATTATTTTAAAT
>NW_017963432.1:0-781 GCF_001890905.1 Aspergillus aculeatus ATCC 16872
TTAAAGCAGTCTTTATATCTAAGTTTATTAAAATTTAAAAGATATTTTTTCTGAAAGAAAATGCTTACTTTATATATAATTAGTAGGGTTTAATCTTATCCGAAATTTTTTATCTATTATCTGTTTTTTATTTAAATAAGATAGAGATTATTATAATATACAGAACAGTAAATCAAACTATCTATTTTCTAAATAATCTTCGGCTATTAATATAATACAGATTCTTATTGGACTATACTATATATATAAAGAGTTAGACATATATTATAGTGATTTATTATTATTAAAAATTTTTGTTATAAATATAAATAAAGTTAAAATTAGTAAGAATTCTTAATCCGATTCTTTTTTAATAAAGACTGAATATTGTAGCTGGAATAGGCAAACGGCTATTTCAGAAGCAGAGCTTACTGAAAAAAGTATAAAATATTCAGACTGTATATTATTTAATTTAATATCTATTTAAAAATAAAAAGACTATCAGTATTTATAATATAATTGATCTTCTTGCGAAAGACTTTGCTGGAGCTCCGGCTACAGTAACTACAGATAAGCTTCTTTAAATAAGTATTTATTCTGATAATCCAATTTAATTTATCTAATTATATAATAAAGCATCCATTTTTGCAGGTGTCAGCAGTTTCGTGGTGCCTTCGTCCTATCCATATCTTATATAAGATTGCTTTGGAACGAAAGCAGAAGTTGAAATCTAGATAGATCTATTATAAATAAATTAAATAGAGACTGGAAAAAATTAATTAAAGTAGATAGATATAAGTTT
>NW_017963433.1:0-778 GCF_001890905.1 Aspergillus aculeatus ATCC 16872
ACTAACTAAGAAGAGCTTTACTCAATCCGATAAAAAAACTAACTATTATTATATTAAATTCTAATTATATACTTTATTTAGTCTATTAATTTTTTAATAATATTATAGAGAAGAGTAGTAATTACTGTAGACTTATATTTAAACTTATCTGGATTATAATAATTATAATATATATTATAGTTTTTAAACTTATATCTAATATAGATACTATTTTATTATCTAAATAATTATACAGTCTGTCGAAACTTTATTTAATTATTATATTTATAATAATATAGTATTACCAAACCACGGGATGCAATTAAAAGACTATTAATATATAAAAAATATTTAATATATATCTGGTTCTGTTAGTATTTTATATAGAGATTTTATTAGATTTTTTTATTTAAATTATAATAAAAATACCGACTTTCATCTTAAATTTATAATAAAAAAATATTAAATATACTGCTGATTTAAAATATAATAAAATTAAAATAAAGTCTGATTTTTATATATTATTAGTTATACGGTAATCTAATACTCTGCATTATCAGTATAAGAATTATAAATAATTATATAATATATAAAAAAAAGAATAAATTACAGTTGGTAATAGTAATAAAAATCTAAAAAAGATTATAATAAATAAAAATTAGTATATCATCCGATTACTCAGACTTACCAGCCTCGGCGTTAGAAAAAGAAGATATTATATAAATATAAGAAGAGAATAACAGAAATTATATAAATAAAAAAAAATAAACTAATAATAAAAAAAAAGAAGAAGAAATAT
>NW_017963434.1:0-776 GCF_001890905.1 Aspergillus aculeatus ATCC 16872
ATTTAATTTTATTAATATTTTATATAAAAATATTATTAGATTTTTTTTATTTAAACTACAGTAAAAGCACCGATCTTTATTTTAAATTTATAATAGAAAATATTAAATATACTACTAATTTAAAATATAATAAAATTAAAATAAAATTTTATTTTTATATATTATTTATTATATAATAATCTAATACTCTGTATTATCAGTATAAAGATTATAAATAATTATATATTATATAAATTAAAAAAATAAATTATAGTTAGTAAAAATAGTAAAAATCAAAAAAAAATTATAATAAATAAAAATTAATATATTATTTAAATAATTAGATTTATCAGTCTCAGCGTTAGAAAGAAGAGATATAATATAAATAAATAAAAAAATAATAAAAATTATATAAATTAAAAAGAATAAACTAGTAATAAAAAAAAGAAATATATATAAAAAAAAGAATTAAAAAAAAGAATAGTTTTTTTATATAATATTATATATATTTTATATAAAACTAATAGTTAAATCTAATTATATTTCCGAAACCAGTGGTATAAATAGTATAAAAAAAGATTTTATTTATTAAAAAATTATTATATTTATTAAATAAAAAAATTATATAAAAAATAAGCTATAATAAATAAAATAAATTCTATTTATATATATATTATTCATTAACCAGCTATAATATTATTTAAAAGAATTAAAGTATAAAACTATTATTTTAAATTCTAAATAATTATTTATATAAATAAAAGCTGCAGAAGATAATAAAAACTTTTATTATAAAA
>NW_017963435.1:0-775 GCF_001890905.1 Aspergillus aculeatus ATCC 16872
TAATATATATAATTATATAAAAAATATTAATAGTAATAGAATATTAAATTTTTTAAAATATTAAAATATTTTTTTTAGATTTTAATAATATTAGTTATTATATATTGTATAAAAAAGATTATAGAATAAATTATATAGCAGATATAACTAAGATTCTTTAATTAAAATAGTATTTTAATTATTATTATTAATATAATAAATAATATATTTTAATATATATAATAAACTATTATATTTAATATAAAAAAATAACTGGATTTATAGTTTTAATATTATTATATAATATATTTAATATCTTAAATATATATAGATCTGATATATATTTTTATTTAATTTAATTTTTAAATTTTTTAAATATATATAAAAATATAATAAATAAATATCCGGATATATAAATAATAAATAGTTTAATAAAATCAAATAATTTTATAATTTTATTAATAAATACTTTATTTTTTTATATTTAAAATAAATATATTTTCTATATAATTATTTAGATTAAATTATATACTAGAGATTTATTTTTCTTTTTAAAAAATTAAAATAAAATATAATATTTACTATTATATTACTAATTTTTAGTTTGTAATAAATATATAAAATAAACTATTATATATATTATAAAATATAAATAAAATATAGATTTTATTTTTTTAATTATAATATTAGTATATAAAAAATAATATTATAAATATAAATATTAATAGTAGATATATAATTAATAAAAATAATAAAATATTTAAATATATATATAAATTTAATTATATATTAAAGT
>NW_017963436.1:0-772 GCF_001890905.1 Aspergillus aculeatus ATCC 16872
TACATCTTACAACAAACATTCTTTCAATATTATATTTATAAAATAAATTATTTTAATAAATTTTATATTAAATGATCTACTGCTTTATATATAATACTCTATAATTATTATAATTAATTTTAATATTATAATAAAATATATATTTATATATATTAATACTAACTACAGTATAATTTTAATAAATATAAATCTTAATTATTTTTTAAAACTGAAATATTTTTTATTAAAATTTCTATTTATATTTTTAATATCAGTTCTAAATATAATTTTATTATATATATTGTATTTAAAATATATATTTCTTATCAGCTGTAAAATAATTAATTAATCTATTTATATAATTAAATATTATATATTATAATTATTATTAAAATATATTTAATTAAAAATATATATTTACATTTACTAATTAATTCCGATATAATAAATTATAAAAATATTATTTTAAATATTAAAAAGTAAATTACTATAATTTATAGATATTAAGATTTTGTATTTTTTTTTAAAAATATAAATTAAATAAGACTGTATTAATACTTCTATTTATATAATAATAATAATTACTATTTTTTTATATTTTTATATTAATACTCTAATTAAAATCTGTATTAATCTTATTAATACCGATTATATTTTTATACTAAAAGATAATATTAATATATTTATATATATTTATTTAATTAATATATTTTTCTTATTTATTAAAGCTGTTAATAAGATTTTATTATTTATAATAATTAGACGCCGTGTCTGTATTAATAATTTAATTAAT
>NW_017963437.1:0-771 GCF_001890905.1 Aspergillus aculeatus ATCC 16872
AGGCAAACTAAACTAACAGTTTTATTAATTAAAATATTTATATAATTAAATTAATTACAAAAAATCTATTATTAAAAAATAATTAGATTTAATATAATTAATATAGATTAAATATATTATTTTAATTTATATATCTACAGTTAATTTTAATTTATAAATTTATTAATTTTTAAAAGCTTAATAATTAAAAAATTTTATAATAATATTTATTTTAGCTTCAGCTTTTAATAACTAATTTTTAGTTAGATAGTACTTAATTAATTATTATAATTTATTAAATGTTAATAATTTTATTTGATTAATTAATTTAAAAAAAGTAGATTTTTTTAATAAATTTTTTTAATTTTTTTCTTTTCTTTTTCTACTTTAAATAAACTTAATAGATAATAAATTAATTTTTATAATAAAAATAATATTAATAAATATTTAAAAAATTATAAATCTAATAATAATATAAATTATATTTTTTAATATAATATAAATAGTATACAGAAAACGCTGTAATAGTATTAAATATATTTAAAAAAATAATATTAATTATATTTAATTATATAATATTAAAAATTAAATTATTTTATATTTAATATTTATTTTTATAAAAACAGCCGGCTGCAGGTCAGCTAATTAATTATATAAAAAATTAAAAAAAATAATTTTAAAAAAATTAATTTTATTTTATAATATCTTTAGAATTATTTAATATAAAAAAATAGTAGTTTTATTTGATTATTTTATATTAGTTTTTATATTTTTATTTAATTTCTTCTTACA
>NW_017963438.1:0-770 GCF_001890905.1 Aspergillus aculeatus ATCC 16872
TTATATCTATAAACTTTTTTTTAAAAAAAATTAGGAATTGATATAATTACTTATATAACTAATTTAACTAATGATTTAAAAATAAAAATAATATTTAATATTATAAAAATTAAATACATTTTTATAATTTATATAATTATAATTAATATAATCACTGTAATAGTGAATATATTCATTATTGAAATAATGATATTAATTAATATAATAAAAAACTGTAAAAAAATTATAACTATAATAATACAATTTATAAAAAACTAAGAAGTTTCAAAAACATATTATAATAATAAAAATAGTATTAGCTTTTAAAATAAATATCTTTATTGTAGTTAGTCTAATTAAATATATAATAAGTTTTAAAATATTTCAAATAGCGAAATTATAATAATAATAGAAATAATATTTTTATTATTCATCATTTTTATTAATACTAGTAGTTATTATAATTAAGCTTTTGTTATTAATAATTGATTATTTATTTTAATAGTGATAAATACTTGAATTAAAAAACAATGAAAACTTTAATAATTTACAATATTAAATTAAAAGTTAAAAAATTATATTTTTTAACTTTTCTTTATTTTTTAATTAACCTATTTATTAGTATTAAAATAAATAATTAATAGTTTTTTATAAAAAAAGGCCTAAAAAAATAAACATTACAGCTACTATATTTATATTTAGACTTTTGAAAATATTTTTTTATAAAAATTTCTTTTTAAGCAATTTTATGTAAATTTTATTTTAGTTCCACCGGGAGATCCTGGTTCTTA
>NW_017963439.1:0-769 GCF_001890905.1 Aspergillus aculeatus ATCC 16872
AGATATTCTACTTTTATTGATTTATAGAAAATATTAATATGAAAGACAGAATATTTAATAGTTTATGAAATAAAATCTTATACCTTTTTAATATTAAATATAATCTTAAATAATATATCTATTCTTAGTAATATTTTAATTATTTATTTAAATATATATTAAGACTATTATAACTGCTAATCATATAATAATATTACTTTTTAAAATATTTAAAATTCAAAAATGAAAAAGAATACAAAAGTTACAAATAATATAATTTTAATAATTAAATGATTATTTGATAATATATTAATAATATTAATATTCTTAAAAAGGCGATTAAACAGAAGGATTATAATATAAAAAGAATTTAAAAATCAATAGATTTTAGCTATTGAGATATTCATTTAAACTACCGGCTGAAAGGCAGTAAGCTGCCCAGCTAATAGAAGACCGGGCCCTCCACAATTTAAATTTAAGAGTAAAAATAATTATATATATTCTTTTCATTTCATAATAATAAATTCAATATATTAATAATAATTGATAATTATTATTATATTATTTTTATATCTTATAATAGACTATATTAATATATTGTATATATAATAGTAAAAAATAACTCAAATAAAATTACGTGTCTAAAATATTGATATTAATTTAATATAATAAGATTTTAATTTTTGAATAAAATTAGATTTTATAAAATCTAGATCAGATCTTACAGAAAAATAAAAAACCTCTATTTAATAATTAAAAATGTAAAAACATAAAATTCCCATATATTATA
>NW_017963440.1:0-767 GCF_001890905.1 Aspergillus aculeatus ATCC 16872
AATATTAATAAAAAATAAAAAACTTTTTTATTTTTTTTTATCCATTTTTAAATAAAAATATATATATTATAAATAATCAGTAGCAGCGGTCTGTTAAGGCTTTTTATTAATATAAATTAAATATATATTAATATTTATACTTTTTATAATATAATTATATAATAATATTATAGTTAGATATTTTGTAGTAAAACTGCTATAATTATATTGATTAAATTAAATATATTATATTATATAATATAAAATATATTAATATTTTTATATGATTAATACTTTTTAAAAAAAATAATTATAATAGACTGTTTAGCAGACTGTTTATTAGATTTATTGAAAGATTAATTAGATTAAATAAGTTTATTATCCAAATTATTATTATATTTTCTATTATATATATCTATTATATTTTTTTAAATTTAGCTTTTTCAATATTATTCTAATTATAACTGTCGAAGACTATAATATATCTATATTTAAATTTAATCTTTTTTAAAAACTATCAATAATTAAGATATTAATATTAATAATATTATCCGGCTGAATAATATTTTATATATATAAATATAAATATATATTTTTTATATTATTAGTTTTAGTTCTGTTTTATTTTTATATTATAATTTAAAATAATTAGTATTTTAGTAAATAACTTTTACTATAATATATTAAATAAATAAATATTAAATAAAAACTAAAATAATTAACTAAGTTGTACTGATATATTAAAAAAATATTTTAAAAAATAATTATAAAAAAAAATTAAGTTTACT
>NW_017963441.1:0-764 GCF_001890905.1 Aspergillus aculeatus ATCC 16872
AAATATTCAGTATTCTTAATATCGTCTTATATTTTATAGATAATTTAATAAAATTTATATACTATATTTATAAGCAGTTCTATTTTTATTTTTATAGTTTTTTATTATTTATCGGTTTATAAAGATAATATAGCATGCTTAAATATTACTAATTTAATAATTTTTTTATAATTTTTAATTTAAAATATAATAAAAGTAGTTGCTTATTATAACAGATATAAATTTTAAAATCTTTATTATTTTAAAAAAATCTTTCATAAATAAATTAATTAATTTTTTAAAACTATTTATATATATCAGCGGTATTAGTATCGATACTAAGATATTAATAATTAATTATAATATTACCGGCTGGTATATATACTATTCGATTAATTTATTTATATTAAACTTTGTATTTATATTTAATTTATATATATTATAAATTAATAGAATAACTGATATCGGTATTTAAAAATAGCTGTAATTATTATTAAATAAATTATAGATCTCCGGATCTGAATTTTTATTAAATTTAATATTTCTAATAGTAATAATTTTATTTTTTTAATATCTAAATATAATATAATTTACTGAAACTCGTATAGCCGAGTAAGTAAATTAAAATAATATAAAATAAAATTTTTAGAATATACTTTTTATTTCTTACTTTCGGTATAATTATTATATTTCTATAATATTTAAAAATATATAGATTTAATATATTTAGCTTTACTTTCTGATATATCTTTTAAATAATAACAGTTTTATTTTTAATTAATAAG
>NW_017963442.1:0-763 GCF_001890905.1 Aspergillus aculeatus ATCC 16872
TTTAATATTAATTTATTCTGTCTGGCCGTCGGGTTTTTAAAAATAATATATTATTAAAATTTACTAATAATATTTAATTATTGTATTAAATATTTTTAAAATTTAAAAATAAATTAAAAAATTTTATTAAAAAATTAATTAAAATAATTTTTATAGTTTTTATATATATTATATATATATAATTACAACAGCAGTAGTATTTACTATTATATTATAAAAAATTAAATAATTGAATTTTATTAAATAATTCGTAATAATTAATATAATATTATAATTTTAATTTTTTAATAAATATATAATAAAATTTATTAATATATCTTACCAGACTTATTTAAAAATAAATAATAGTTTTTAGAATTTTTTTGTTTAATTTTTAAAAAAATATAAGTTATTAATATATATAATAATTTTTTATTTACTAATATATATATTAGTAGATATTAGACTAATAATATTTTTATATTAAAAATTTATAAATATAGACTTTTTTAAAATACTTAAAAATAAATTTATTATAAATTAAATATATTAATTAAGTTTTGATCTAATTATTATCAGATATTTATAATTAATTTTTATAAAATAAAAAAATAATTTCTTTATATAATATAAATAATATTTGTAAATAGTAATTCTTATTAATAATTAAAATTTTTAATAATTTATTAATCTATTTATTTCTTTATATATAGTATAAAGCAGTTCTTATATTTTTAAATGAAAAATTATAAATTTTAATTATCGGAGCTTGTATTTCAGTTTA
>NW_017963443.1:0-762 GCF_001890905.1 Aspergillus aculeatus ATCC 16872
AATTATAAAAATATAAATAAAATCTAATTAAAAATTTTTTATAAAAATTAATCTGCGGTCTGTAATCATATTTATAGATATACTATATAATTAAAAGATTTTTTTAAAAAAAATTATTATAAGTTTTTTTAATAATATTTTATAAATAAAAATAAAGTAGATTATTTTATTAAATCGGTCTACTATAATTATAATATTATTATAAATCTTTTATAAATTTATATCTCTTCCAGTACTTATAAATAAATTTATAATAAAATCTATAATTATTTTTTTCTAAAATCTTACAGCCGGTAGTAGCAGTTCTAGCAGTCTTTATTATTTTCTATAGATTATTTTTTTATTTTAATATATTTTATATATATAATAATAATCTTATATAAATTTAGCTAGTCCGGGCTATTAGAATTTTTATAAAACTAATTTCTAAATTCTTACTTTTATAAAATATTTTATAATAAAATTATTATATAATTTTGCAAGAATCTTTAATTTTAACTAATAATTTTTTAAAATATATAACTTTTCTATAAAATAAAGTAGTTTTTAACTAATATTTTATTATAAGTAATTTCTTATCCGCAGATGCTTCTTCTTCTAAAATAAACTATTTTTACAGTCTTTTTTTTATTTTATTTAAAATACTTTTTTTTATAAAGCTATTCTTTTCTAGCAGTATCGGTAATACTTATAATAGATTAGTAAATAAATTTTTTATAATAAGTATCTTTTTTTTATATAGTTTTTTTTATATTTATATAA
>NW_017963444.1:0-761 GCF_001890905.1 Aspergillus aculeatus ATCC 16872
ATAAGCAACAGTATCAGTATTACATAGATATTAATAATAATTTAAATAAAGCTTTAATTTTTAAAATTAAAATTAATCTATTAATTAATAATAATATAAATAAGAACAACTCTAAGCTGTAAGATAATTTTAAAAATAAATATAAAAAAAATAGTAAAATAAAAATTTAGAAAATCTAAGAGACTTAATTTCTATATTTTAATATAGTATAATTAAATTTAATATAATTAATTTAATTTATAAAATCTTATTCTACTTCAGATATATCTTTATATTTACTAAATATAGTAAAAAATACGAAATTTTGTTAGAATATTCTAAAATTATATAAAAATATATTTAATATAATATTCTACAGCTAATATAGTATTTTAAATCTTTTTAAAATAAATTTTAGAATATAATCTAAATTATTATTATCAGTAGTACTGTCTTTATTTTAAGATTTTAGTATTAAAATTTTTTAATAAATATTAATTTATAATATAATTTATAATAAAGTCTATTATATTCCTGCTATATTCCTACTATATTCCTACTATATTTCTGCTATATTATTTTTATTATAAAAGATTTAGTAATTTAAAAAAAATTTATAATAAAAAATAAAATAATATACAGTATATAATTATAATATATATTTATATTTAACTTCTATTTTATTTATTATTCTAATAAAATTATACTTTCTATTTTTAATATAAGTTATTTTTATATATAAAATACTATTTATTTATTATCTTTAACTTTATATTATATTT
>NW_017963445.1:0-760 GCF_001890905.1 Aspergillus aculeatus ATCC 16872
AATAATAATATAATTAAATTAATTTTCAGACTGTTAAAACAGCACCGACCGGAATATATCTATTTTATTAAAAATAAGATCTAATAATAAAATAATAAAATTATAATTTAAAAATAAATATTTTTAATAATTTATTTTAAAAAATTAAATAATTTTAATAATTTATTTTAAAAAAATAAATATTTTTAATAATTGTACGGAAGGCTTCTACTATACAGTAAAAAATCTTATATTAAATATTTTTTAAAAGATTTTATAATATTAGTAAAAGTTTTCTAAAAATTTTAAATATTATAAATAAATTAAATTAAATATTTAAAAAACAGCTAGAGGAGTAGAATAGTAGTATACATATATTATAAATTAATAGTTAATATATTTTATATAAAATTTATAATTAATAATAGTACAGCTGTTAGCCGGATAGTTTTTAATTTTTAATTAAATAAAATAAATATTTTTTAGTAAATTTAAAATTAAAAAGATTTTATAATAATAAAAGCTCTGTATTAATTTAATTATTATATTTATAATAATTAAAAATTTAATTAGCTGTATAATTAAAAATATTTTTAAATAAAATAGCCCGAAAACTATATTAATAAAACTATATTTTCTAAAATAAAAATAATCAAAATATATCAGTACTATTAGATTTTTATTATGTTATAAAATATTTATAACTGAATATAATTTTTAATTAATATTTTTTTTAAAAATTAAAATACTATATATATTATTAATATAACCGATTATAAAA
>NW_017963446.1:0-757 GCF_001890905.1 Aspergillus aculeatus ATCC 16872
GATTTTATTAACAGCCCGATGTACGTACAGCGGAATATTAATAATAAATTCTATGTATTTTATAAATTTATATATATTTATATAAATAATTTATTTATATTTTCTAATATTTTCAATAATTATTTAATTTATTTATATTTTATTTTTAAAAATATAAAAACCTATATATACAGCTGAGCTTTGGTAAAATCTTTATAGAATTTTTTTAATAAAATTATTTATATATTAAATTAATATTTTTAGAATAATTACAGCTGTAGATAAATTTAAAGCTATTATAAAATTTAAGTTTCTAACTATTTTAATATAATTTTAAAATATATCTAAAACTTACAGATGAATTATAAATTTATATTTTATATTACTTAGTAATTATTCAGCTATTATATTAATATAAAATAATTTTATTAGTAAAATTATTTATTAAAACAGACTAGATTCGTACTGGTTATTTTATAAAAACTCTAATTAAAAATACTATAAAAAATTAAAATATTTTAAGTAATTTAAATTTATTTTTAAAATTTAAATATTTTATATTATTATAATCTAATAAAATATTTTAATTTTAATATTAATTTATTAAAAAAGTATAGATATAGTATTATACTATTTTATATTATTTATAATAATCTAAAATATTTTTAATATAAAAAATAAAATTAAAAGAACTTTTTAATTCTATTATAATTTAATTAATTTTATTTATGAATAAAATATTAATTATATTAAAATATAATTATTAATTAATAGAGGT
>NW_017963447.1:0-753 GCF_001890905.1 Aspergillus aculeatus ATCC 16872
TTATTTTAAGAGAAGTTATGGTTATTAATTTTTAATTTAAAAATACTATCAATCAAATATTTATTATTATACAAATTAATAAATAAAAACCAAATAAAACAAAATTTTAAAACCATCATCTATTTTTTTGAAAAATCTAATAAAATATATTTATAAATTATATTATGTATTTATTAAGAAATTAGAATTATAATATTATATTAATTATTATTAATTATTTAATAAAAGTAAAATATTTAATTTTTTATAATATAATAATAAATACTACTATTATTATAATAATATTGTTAACCATATAGCCAGTTGGTAGCCTCAGGCTCGCCAGTTCGCTGCCTTAGATTAATTAGTTTACAGAGTGGATTTCCGAGTTTCGGTAACCTCTTTATAAAAAAAAACAGTTTAAAATAATCTTCTTTTATTTATCTTATTATTTCTATTGAACAGGAATTTAACAATTTTTTACTTTTATATATTATTTATGTGTTTTTATATAATTGCGGAGAATCTCAGAGAATTAATATAACTATTCAATTATAAATAAAAAATTAATATTATTAATTTTTAAATTCAGTTAAGTCAAGCAGTTTCATTTTAATTTATTCAATTTAATCAATTTAATTAATTTAATTAATTACTTATTTAAGAAATTGATTTTGATTATTCTTTATTTTATTTTATTTTTTACTTAAAATTTGTATGGAATCCTAAATAAAGTTTAAATAAAAAATAAAATTCTATTAAAATATGAATAAA
>NW_017963448.1:0-753 GCF_001890905.1 Aspergillus aculeatus ATCC 16872
TGGCCGCATTGCACCTCCGGCTATAAGGTGCCCCGGGGGGCACTACATTCCGGAGGCCTTTGACCGGCCGCCCAAGCTGACGCTGGCCCGCCCCCGGGGAAGTACACCGGCACGAGTGCCGGCTGAACCCCGAGGGCGAGTCTGGTCGCAAGCGCTTCCCTTTCAACAATTTCACGTGCTGTTTAACTCTCTTTTCAAAGTGCTTTTCATCTTTCGATCACTCTACTTGTGCGCTATCGGTCTCCGGCCAGTATTTAGCTTTAGATGAAATTTACCACCCATTTAGAGCTGCATTCCCAAACAACTCGACTCGTCGAAGGAGCTTTACACGGGCACGGACACCCCGCCCAAGACGGGATTCTCACCCTCTCTGACGGCCCGTTCCAGGGCACTTAGACGGGGGCCGCACCCAAAGCATCCTCTGCAAATTACAACGCGGACCCCGAAGGGGCCAGCTTTCAAATTTGAGCTCTTGCCGCTTCACTCGCCGTTACTGAGGCAATCCCGGTTGGTTTCTTTTCCTCCGCTTATTGATATGCTTAAGTTCAGCGGGTATCCCTACCTGATCCGAGGTCAATCTGAGAAGATTGGGGGTCGAGGCAAGCCCCGGCCGGGCCCATAGAGCGGGTGACAGAGCCCCATACGCTCGAGGACCGGACGGTGCCGCCGTTTCTCTCGAGGCCCGCCCCCGGGGGGGCGCGGCCCAACAACCAGCGGGGCTGGAGGGGAGAAATGACGCTCGGACAGGCATGC
>NW_017963449.1:0-748 GCF_001890905.1 Aspergillus aculeatus ATCC 16872
TATTAATTATAATAAATTCGATAATATTTAAAATAAAAATATTAAAATTTATTATTATTATTTTATTTAAAATAGTAAAATTAATTATATTAGTTACTACAGTATTAATTTATAAATTTAAAAAATTTATATGATATTCTGAAAATTAAAAACTAATATTATTTCAGTTATTATTAAATTAATAGAAGAATTACAGCTGTAAATACTAATTTATAATTTTTTAATTATTTTTTATAATAATATTTTAATTATTTATTATAATTATTTTTAATTATAATTATAATTTTTATTATTATTTTTATAATTAATTTATAATAGTTCTTAATATAGATAACTACAGTCTAAATTATTATTAAATAATTATAAATATAGTTAAATTAATAATATTATTATTATTAATAAAGAATTTAATATATACTATAAAAGCTTTAAGTTAATATTATTAAATAATTTTTAATTAATTTTTTTTAATATAAATATAATTAAAAATAAAATACTTCAGTTTTCAGTTTATATATTTAATATATATTTTATTATTTTTAGATATATAATTCATTAATTTATATAAGCCGGTATAATATATATAAATCTGATTTTTCTAATAATATTATTTAATATAATTATATTTTAAATATTTCAAATATTATAAAAGCTGTTAATTATAATTGTAATAATTTATATTAAAATACTTTTTATTAAATATAAAATTTTCTAAAAAATATTCGCTGCATTCGGATTATTAAATTTA
>NW_017963450.1:0-747 GCF_001890905.1 Aspergillus aculeatus ATCC 16872
GATTTTAATAGAAATAAAATTATATAGAATTTTAATAATACAAGAAAATAAATTTATTATAAATTAAATAAATAAAAGTAATATATAGTAACTGACGACTTTTAATAATAAAAAACAGATTAATATACTATTAGAATAAATTTCTATTTATTTAAAAAAAGCAGATAACATATATTTTTTAATGTTTCTTCAATATTGAATGAATATATAAAATCTTAAATATCTTTAATAAAAATAATTAGATTAATATAAGAAATATTAGGAAACTTGGCTTAATATAGTATACTTTTAATAAAAAACTATGAATATTTTAAAAATATTTTGTATATGAAATAGTAAAATAAATAACCAGTCGTTGCGGATAGAAAGAATTAATTAATCAAGATAAAACCCTATGGCAATTATTAAACTACCTTCTGTACTCGTCTCTTAAGGGCGACGAATATAGGAATTGATTTTATATATAAATTTATTTTTATATATATATTTTTGCTGTTGTATTCTATAGTATAGTAGTACAGCAGCCGGAAAATAAATTTATATAAATTTTATAATTTTAATTTTAAAATTTTAAAAGTATAGATTTATATAATATTTTACTAACTACAGCTACAGCAGTATAATATTTTAAAAAAAATCTAAATTTATATTAATCTAATTTTATATTTAAAATAAAAATAGATTTTAAAGTCTATATAAATGTATTTTATAATAAAATTATACAGTTATTCTAAACTATTAAAATTA
>NW_017963451.1:0-742 GCF_001890905.1 Aspergillus aculeatus ATCC 16872
CAGTATTAAAAGCCTACTAAAATAAATAATATATTAATAAATTTTTTAAATAGAAAGTTTGCTTACTGATTATTAAAATAATTTTTAATTAATTAATTCATTTATTATTAAATGAAAAAGATATTTAGTAAGCTTGGCTGTATTAATTAAATAAATATTTTAATTTTAAATTATTTTTTAAAAAGCTTTTTTAAAACAGTTTTAGAATTTTTTTTTCGGACTTCTAATAAGAATCTTAAAGATTCTTATTGATATAAAAATAGTTATTAAAATTATAAAATCTATTATTCTTTTTTAAATTATATAGATAAGATTGATTTTTATTTCTATAATTTTTTATTTATTAATTTATTTTCTTTTTTCAAAAAGTTTGTTTTAATTTATTAGATTAGTTTTGGAAGATAGCCTGGCTGATTCGGTCTATTAATTTAATAAATTATTTAATCTAAAAATTTAAAAAAATTTAATTATATATTTAGTAGATGATTTTAAGAAACTCAGATAGTTCTTTTTTTTATTTTATAATTAATTAATCTAATCTGCAATATTATTATAAAATTTCCTATTATTTTCTAAATTAATTTAAAAAAAGTTATATATTACTTGAATTAGATTAGATATTTTATTTAGCTTTAATTTTACTACTTTTAAATAAACTAATTTCTATTAATTTATATAATTTTTAATAGAATCTTTTGTTTTCCAATCAGAGTTTAATATATTTATTAATAATTTTTTTATT
>NW_017963452.1:0-742 GCF_001890905.1 Aspergillus aculeatus ATCC 16872
AAATAAAACTAAATAAATAGATATTTTTAAAAAGATTTTAAAAATTCTTATATTTATAATCAGTAATTAAAGAATATATTATAATATTTATATTTATACGACAAGTATTAAGATTAATATATAATTATTTAAATTAATTAAAATAAATAAATATTTTAAAATTAATAAAATTATATTATAATATTTTAAATATATAAATCTTTTTAAAAATAAGATTTACTACTGATGTTTTTTGCTGTATAATATTAGTAGTAATATTTAAATAGTTCGAAAATATCAGACTTTTTTAATTAGCCGGAATGTATAAAGAAGAAATATCTTATATTTTTAGAATAAAACAACTTTAAATATATAATATTTAATATAGTAATAAAACTAACTAATAAAACCGAAATAGTATTTAAAGTTTGATAAGATCTTCGGAAATTTAAGATTTTTAAATAGTTTTAATCTTATCTTCGGATATAGTAAGATCTAAAGCATCGATTTTTTTAATTAAAAAGAATAATAATAAAAAAACTAATATATATTTTAAATAGTTTAAACTTTAAATTTATATCTTCTAATATATTAAAAACAGCAGACAGATATTTATAATAATTATTATATATTTTAAAACTAACAGCAAAATCGTCGATATAAATATAATAAAATTTACGAAACAGTTTTAATATTAAGTCTATTTAATATTATATAAAAGAAACGGAATTAATAATTTATATAATATATAAATAAAAGATTT
>NW_017963453.1:0-741 GCF_001890905.1 Aspergillus aculeatus ATCC 16872
CTATAAGAAATTTTAGTTTATTTAATAATTTAAATCTGGCTTAGTTTACTATCTTTTTCTAAACTATAAAACCCGCTAAAATTCAAATTATTTTATAATTTATTAGATATTTAATTTTTATTAAATAATTAAAAATTTTATTTAATACTATAAGTATAGCAATAGTAATTATTTTTCTTCTATTATAATTAAATAAAAATAAATAGAGTATTTTTTTAAATTTTTTTATTTCTTTTTTTTATATTTTATTTATTTAAAATAATAGGCCTACTGTTTATAAAGTTTGTAATATCTATAATAATCTTTTTAATTATTTAGATTGTTTAATTAACTAACTAATAAAAAAGCAGATACTCTGAAAAAAGAAGATTCTTAAAAGCTTATATAATATATATTAAAAATTCTAAAAATATTATTATTAAATTTATTAGATAAAAAACTATATTTATATAATTATAACTATTCTAAACCCGAGATTAAAAGCTCGAAAAATTAAAAAAAAATATATAACTGAATAATAATATTAATTAATATTATAAATATCAAACTGTTTTTAAAGAAATATTTTATTTTTATTATAATTAGAATCTGACTATTAATATACTGTTCACAGTCTCTAAATTACTATTAGATTTAAATAAGATTTTTATAATATTTTTAAATATTAAAAACTCTCACCCGCAGCTGAAATATTGAAAGAATTTAAAATATATCTAGATATTAAAAATATATAGTTTTTTT
>NW_017963454.1:0-741 GCF_001890905.1 Aspergillus aculeatus ATCC 16872
TAATTAATATTACTAGATTATAAAATTTAAATATATTATATTAATCATTTCTTTTTATTATTATTTTTATTTTTATAATTATAATATTTTTATTTTTATATTTTTATTTATATATTCATTTTAATTATATCAATTTTATTTTGATTTAAAATTCTAAAAATATTAATTTATAATTTTTAATTTTATTATAATTTTCGTAAGTTGTAGCTGTAGTTAAGCTATATTATTTTTTTATTTATTTTTTATTAAATTATTTTAAACTGATTTCAAAAAGTTTTAATAGCTTAGATTTCTTAGATTCTATAAACTTGTTAAAAAGTATATATAAACAGATTAAAAAAATATAAATAAATTAATAATAAAAGAATAAAAAAATAATAATATAAAAAGACTCGGTAAAAAAATAAAAAAAAACTTTTTTAAATTATTTATTATTATTTAAATATATAAAAATAAATATTTATTAAATAAACAAATAGCAGACTCTATTCTACAGATATAAAATTAAATAAAAATACTAATAGTATAAATATTATAAATATTAAAAATATAAATTAAAAAATATTAAAAATATAATTATAAAATTAAATAAAATTAAAAATAATAAACTAGACTGTATTTTATAAAAATATAAGAATTAAAATTTAATAAAAATATATAAAATTTATATAAATAATATAAATATTTTTAGAATCAGCTGTTTCAGTATTTATAATATTAAATACTTTAATATTTTAGTAA
>NW_017963455.1:0-741 GCF_001890905.1 Aspergillus aculeatus ATCC 16872
TTAATTATTAGTAATTCTAAATATTTTTGAAAGTCGTTTATTGAATTATTTAATTTTATTTTACTTTTCTTATTAAACTATTTATATTTAAATAGTAAAATATTATATTATATTTATTATATTATTTAATACTCCGATCCTCCAGCCTTTTAAATATATTATTTATATTCTTTATTTTAAAATATCAATTATAATATTTTATATAAAATTTTAATTAATTTTTAATTATATTAATTTTCTTCTTACTAATAATTTTTTTATTTGATTAACTTATTTAAATTATTAATATATACCGAAAGACTTTACCGAACCGGCTAGATTATTAAATTATATTTATTTAAAATTAATTATAATATTATCAATATATTTTTATATTTAAATATTTATATTCTATTTTATACAACTGTCCGAATCTCTATAAGTATAAATATTTATTATTAATAATTAAACTATTTATTATTCCGAAATCTAAAAATATATATATTTTATTTGATAATTTATATAATATTTCTAATATTAAATATAATATTAAATATAATCTTATTCTTCTTAATTTTTAATTTAGAAATATTTATTTTTTTAAATATTAATATATCAGTCTGTTTATATATTTTATATATATATAAAACTTAATATATTAATATATATTTTTTTATAATTAATAATAAAAATAACAGTTTTAATATAATATATAATTAAATTAGATATCAAATATAAGTATAAATAATCATCAGCCTTAGA
>NW_017963456.1:0-738 GCF_001890905.1 Aspergillus aculeatus ATCC 16872
ATTATTAAATTATTTCTGATATTTTAAATATTTTTATTATAAATATATTGCTTTTAATTCAGAACTGTATAGTATATATATAAAACTAAATAAATAAGCTTCTTTTATTTTAATTTAAAGAAAAAATTTTATATTAAATAATATAGTAAAATAATATAATATAAGAATATTTATATTTTTATAAATTATATTAAAAACGGTATTTATTATTATAGAAGGAAAGTAGTCTGTTATAATTTGTAAATATATTTTTAAAATTAATATTTAATTAATATATATAAGAGTAAACATATGTGTGTATTGGTAGTGGTTACGGCTACGTAGGTCTTTTTTTAAAAAATAGCGAGATCCGAGGTTATGTGACTTCAGATATCTTACACTCTTTATAAATAAAAAGGTCGGTACTGAATTATATATAAAAAAAAAATATAAAAACTGCTCGCGTTTTTTAAAACAAAAAATAAAAAGAGTATAGATACAGAAATATTAAATAAAATCTAATATACTAAGCTGTTTAATAAAGTAAAAATAAATAAAATATTTAAACAGCTTTATAAAACCATCAGCTGCTTAGTCTGTCGTACTAATATAAATAAATTTAATATTTTTAATATATATTTTATACTGTATAAAATACTATTTAATAAATATATATTTAGTTTTTATATAAAATTTCGGATTTTTAATTACAGCGATGGCGGATTGATTATCAGCGCGAATTACGGTAGGCTTAATTAT
>NW_017963457.1:0-736 GCF_001890905.1 Aspergillus aculeatus ATCC 16872
TTATTAGTTTATTTTCTTTTTATCTATACAATTTCTGTTATTTTCTTTTTATATTTATATAATATCTTTTTTTTTAATACTAAGACTGGTAAGTTTAAGCAATTAAATAATATATTAATTTTTATTTATTATAATTTTTTTAGATTTTTATTATTATTATTAACTGTAATTTATTTTTTTTTATATATTATATAATTATTTATAATTCTTATACTGGCGATGCGGAATGTTAGATTACCGTATAATTAATAATATATAAAAATAAGATTTTATTTTAGTTTTATTATATTTTAAATTAATAATATATTTAGTATTTTTTTTATTATAAATTTAAAATAAAAGTCGGTGCTTTTACTACAATTTAAATAAAAAGATCTAATAGAATTTTTATATAAAATACTAATAAAATCAGATATATATTAAGTATTTTTTATATATTAACAGTCTTCTAATTATATTCTGTAAGTTAATAATATTATATTATTATAAATATAATAATTAAATAAAGTTTCGACAGACTATACGACTGTTGAAATAATAGAATAATATTTATATTAAATATAAATTTAAAAACTATAATATATATTATAATTATTATAATTTAAATAAGTTTAAATATAAGTCTACAGCAATTGCTGTTCTTTTCTATAATATTATTAAAAAAATTAATAGATTAAATAAAATATATAATTAGAATTTAGTATAATAATAGTTAATTTTTTTATTCAAATTAAAT
>NW_017963458.1:0-734 GCF_001890905.1 Aspergillus aculeatus ATCC 16872
TAATTTTTATTATTATAAATAAAAAGTATTATAAAATTATTATTATAAAAATATTAGATATTAATTTCATTTTTATTTATTTAATCTATCTTATATTCAGAGCGGTTTACTGTATTATAAGCGCTTATAAATAAAAATATTTATTTTTTTAATTTAAATATTTTAAATATTTTCAGATCTAATGAAATATTAATCTATTTATATATTATTTCTTAAAAGATTATTAATTTTTATACTTTATTATTTTATTTAAAATTAAAAATACTAAAAACAACCGGTATTATTATAGAAAATATATTTTTCATAAATAATAAGATATTATTAAAATTTATAAATATAAATTAGAATTATTTTTTTTAATCAGAATTCTGCCGGGCTGCAGTAAGTTTTTATATATAAAATTTATATTATATTTAATATATTCTGCAGCCGATAGATATTTATATATTATATAAATAAATAAATCTAATAATCTTATATTATAAAATAACTGATTTAAAATTATTAGATTTTAATATTTTATTATTAAAGGCCTCTGTATTCAGGCGGTTTAATTATATTTTATTTATTTATTTTTATTATTTTTAACTTTTTTAAATATAAATATAATTAGATTTTTATTATTAAATTTTTATATTTTAAAGTATATTTTATTTTTACTTACTAAATTATATTACTTCTAAAGTATAGAAAGTATATTATTAAAAAATCCTATAATTTTAAATATAAAAAAA
>NW_017963459.1:0-728 GCF_001890905.1 Aspergillus aculeatus ATCC 16872
AAATTAATTGATTCTATATATTTAAAAATCTTATATAAATAATATAAATATTTATTAGAATTAATTTTATTCTTTTTTTTATTTTTTATTATTGATAATATTATTAAATATTTTTAAACCGGCAACAGAATTATTTATATATATTTTAATAAAAATAAGATTATATAAGAATAGATTTATATTATATTAAATATATAATATAGTATTAAAATATTTTATAATAATAATATTAAAAATCTATTAATTTTAATAATTTAAAACAGTTAAATAGTTTTAATAATTATAATATATAGATTATTAATAAAATATTTTAATAGTATTAACTATAATAATATACTAATAACAGTAAATAAATTTAAATATATTTTTTTAATAAAAAAACTGAATAAGTATTTTATATAACTTTAATATTAATATTTTTAAAATTAATTATTATATAATTTTTATATTTATACTTACTGTCTTCGGTTTAAATATCTTTTTATATAATAAAAATAAATTAATTTAATAATATATAAAATTTAGTAAATTTCAGCTTATCTAATTTTTATAAAGATTTAAGTATATTATTAATTACTTTTCTATTTTTAAAAAATTATATAATAAATAGAGACTTTAAAAATTCGGTTTTTTTAACTATTTTATAAAAAATATTAATATTTATTATTTTTTAAATATAATAACAGTTCCGTATATTATTTTTTATTTAAATAATATTTAAATATTAT
>NW_017963460.1:0-726 GCF_001890905.1 Aspergillus aculeatus ATCC 16872
GTATTTTATAAGTTAATTTTAATCTGATTTTTATTATTAAATTAAAATTAAAAAACAGTTATTAATTATATTTTTATCTACAAACCAACAGTTAAATAAAAAGAATTAATTAAATTTTTAAATATTATCTGTACTGTTTTATAACCGAATATTAAAACTACTAAATAAATTTCCTAAATAAAGCAGAGTTTATATATAATAGTTATCTGAATATTTTTATAAAAATAATTTTTTTAAAGTTCTAATAGATTACTCTTTTAAATTTAAACTCCGAATTAAGAATAATCCTATAAAAGTAGAGATACTGTTAATATTAGAAAGATTAGAAAAGCTAAATATTTTATAAAAAAATTAAAAAAACTAGTAAAAATAAATAAAAACTAATCAATTTATTATAATAATTATTGCGGTATTCTATTTTTTAAATAAAATAATAAAATATTTTATATTTTTAAATAAGAAGATTTAGTTAAGCTATCTACTATAAATATAAAATATAAAAGAATCTTTTAAAAATTAGTTCTAAAATTTATAGAATCTTTTAGAATTCTAAAAGCTGTAGAAAAACAAATATTTTATTTATATTTTTTAATAAATATATTCGGTTGTATAATATCTTCTATATCGCTCTGCTGGAACTTTAAAAAAAGTTAGAAAAAAAATATTTTTAAAAACTTTATAATATCAGATTTAAAATAATAAATAAAAAAGTAAAAAGATAGAGCA
>NW_017963461.1:0-725 GCF_001890905.1 Aspergillus aculeatus ATCC 16872
AAAGTTGGAAGCTGTTAGATTATATATTAAAAAAATCTTAAAAAGAATTTTATTATATATAATATAATACTATATATTACTTATTCTAATAATAAAAAATTAAAAAATTATAAATATATATTAATTATTAAAAGTTTAAAAACTTTTAATCAAAAAAACTTTTATTTATGCTTACTGATTAATAAAATTAAAAATTATTTAAAATATATAAAGGTTTTTATTAAATTTAATATTTAATAAGACTTCTACTGTATTCGAATAGATTTAGAATTTAAAAATATAATTATATTTAAAATTTATTATAATCTTTTTTAATATATAATATTATTATTTAAATTAATAACCAGATCAGCTACTTTTTTAAAAACTAATAAACAAAATTTTTAAACTATTTTAATATTTTTATTATAATATATATTAATAGTTTTCTAATCGACAGTACTATTTTTTGAAATATACAATATAAATAAAATATATATTATAAATACTAAAAAATATTGAACTATAAATCATCATAAAAGAATATAAATATTATATGATAAAAATAAAGTTTTTTTAAATTTATTATCTTTATTAAAAAATTATAGATCAATTTAGAAAAATAAACTATAATTATAAATTAAAAAAATATTAAAAATAGTATAGAATATATAATTATTTTTAAAATTTTATAATTTTTATTAATATTTTATAAAGTACTACAGCTGTATTATATTTTTATATAT
>NW_017963462.1:0-722 GCF_001890905.1 Aspergillus aculeatus ATCC 16872
AATTAAATAAATTTAAACTGAAACTAAACTAAAACTGCTTACTTAACTAATTTAAAAAATAATAAGAATTAATCTTTTATTTATAGCTGAATAGCTATATTAATTTTTTAAGGCTTTCCGTAATTATATAAAAAATATATAAAAGTAAATAAATAAATAAATTTCTATTAAGTAAAAATAATAGAATAAATAAAAGAAGATTATTCCAGACTGTTTTTTCTATCAAAAAGATTATTAGAATTTGAAAATCTATTTCACGAACTGGCTAATCTAAAATAATAAATTAAAAAATTTAAAATAGTAAACTAATAAGTTTAAAATTATTAACTAACTATATAATTAATATACCCCCGCAGTTTAAATAAAATTTAAAAAAATTAATAAAACTAAAGTAAATAAAATACTAAATAAAAAAATAAAAATAATAATAATCTAATTAATTTTAATAATTAATAATAATTATATTAAGCTCTTTTATAAATTTAGTATATTTTTTAATTCTAAAATTATTTAATCAGACTATCTGCTTTTATTTTATTAATTAAAATCTATTAAATATTAATAGATTTATTAAAAACTTTCTATCTGAATTAGTAATTAGCTATATTAATATATTTTACATTAGTCTGAAAGAGAAAAATAGGATTAACTAAGATTTCTACTATTTAATAATTATTATATAATATAAAAAAATAATAGCTAAAATTAAATCTTATTTATTT
>NW_017963463.1:0-719 GCF_001890905.1 Aspergillus aculeatus ATCC 16872
TTAAAAGTTTTTAAAAAAAATTTATTTATATAAAAATAAATTCTATTTCTATAAAAATAGCTCTACTAGTCTTCTTTATAAAATATTTTAAAATATTTAAATAAATAAATTAAAAAAGATTAATATTATTTATTAAAAAAGAATACTTTATAAGAATAATTAGTAGATAACAGATTATATATTTAATAATTTAATAAATAAAGTAGTTATAGAAAAAATCTATATATTATACCTTCTGTAAAAGAAAAAACAGTGAGATTATTTTTTCTACTATTTTAATTTCTTACAGAAAATATTTATAAAATAGAGATTTTAATAGCGCTGTTATAAATAAATAAATAATTTTATATAAAAAAAGAAAAAATTATAAAAGTTCCGCGAGTTCTTCTAACCTTCGCAATATTAATTATAAAGAAATATATATAAAAGAAGATTTAAAATATTAATTATATAATAGCTAAGCAAGACGGCTGCGGAACTATTTAAAACAGTAATAGTTCTATAAAATTAGATAAATTAGTAATAATATTTTAAAATAGAATACTATTATCTTAGCTATTATAATAAGCTATTCGTCTATTATACTATTTCATTCTCTAGACCTTATATTAATAATAATATAAAAAAATAAAATATATAATATAAAAATATAAAAAAGTAGTAAGAAATTATTAAATATATAATAAATATAAAGATAGTAGAACAGTAGAATAAATAAA
>NW_017963464.1:0-717 GCF_001890905.1 Aspergillus aculeatus ATCC 16872
TTTTTATATTTACTAAGTATAAAATACCAGTTAAAGGCTGTATTATAAAAATATTTTATAATATTTATATATACTACAGACTTTTAATATATATAAATTATATTTTTAATATAATTAATAAATAGATTAATATTCTTAAAATATATAATATATTTTTATTATTTAAGATATTAGTCAGTTTTTATATCTAAAAAAAAATTAATATTATCGGATTTTGAAATTTAAATATATTTTATTAATTATCTCTTCTTATTATCATTTCTATTCTTATAATTATAATATTTTTATTTTTATATTTTTATTTTATATACTTATTCCAATTATATCAGTTATATTTTTATTTGAAAATTTAAAAATATTAATTTATATTTTTTAATTCTACTATAATTTTAGTAAATTATAGCTATATTTAAATTATATTATCTTCTTATTTATTTTTTATCGAACTGTTTTTAAAAACTAATTTTAAAAACTTTTAATAATTTAGATTTTTTAGATTCTGGAGACTTTTTTAGAAGTATATATAAATAAATTTAAAAAATATAAGTAAATTTAAAAAATATAACTAAATTAAATAATAAAAAAGTATAAGAAAGTAACAGTATAAAAAAATCTAATAAAAAATAAAAAAAAGAAAAGCTTTTTCTAGATTATTTATTACTATCTGAATATATAAAAAAATAGGTTTTTATTAAACAAAAAAAATAACAGACTTTA
>NW_017963465.1:0-717 GCF_001890905.1 Aspergillus aculeatus ATCC 16872
ATTAAAATTAAATTATTAATTCTAACTACCGCAGCTAACCAGTTTCTTTAATAAAAATAATTTTTTAAATAGATAAAATTTAATTTTAACTATTATTTTCTATATTATATAATAATTACTAGATAGTAAAAATTTTAATTAATTTTATTTTTTTAGATTAGTTTAAAATATATTAATATAGCTAATTACTGGCTTAGATAAAAAGTTCTTCATAAATTTATTAATATTTAATAAATTTTAATTAATAAAATAAAAATATATAATCTATTAACTATATAGCCAGTTAGTAGTCTTAGACTTATTAGTTTGCTATTTTAGATTCTTTAATTTATTATCTTAAATTAGCTAATTTTTAAAAAAAAATTTCCGAGTTTTTAGTAATCTTTTAATATAAAAAAAAATTTAAAATAATCTTCTTCTATTTATTCTATTATTTCTGTTTAATAGAAATTTATTTATTTATTTAATTTTATATATTTTTTATATAATTACAGAAAGCCTCGGAAAATTAATATAATTATTTAACTATAAATAAAAAATTAATTTCTATTATTCTTTTAATTAATTAAGCAAGCAGTTTCAGTCCAGTTTTAGTTTAATTTATTTAATTTATTTAGTTTAATTCGTTTAATTAGTTTAATTAGTTACTTATTTAAAAAATTAATTTTATTTATTTTTACTTTATTTTACTTTTACTTTACTTCTTATTTTAAGTTT
>NW_017963466.1:0-712 GCF_001890905.1 Aspergillus aculeatus ATCC 16872
ATTTTAAGATTATCTGATTATTTATTATAACTATTATTTAGTTTTATTAATATAAATAATTAATTATATAAATTTTTATCTTATATAAATTTTTTAAAACTGGTTTTTATTTTTTCTATAAATATATTTGCTTTTAATAATATTATAATATTTTTATATTTTTTTAAAAAAATATTTATAATTCTAATTTTTTAATTTAATTGTATATATTTTATCCGAATGTAATAAATATTAATTTTAATATTATCGAATTTTTAATAGACATCTGTTTTAATTCTGGGTGTTTCGGTATAATTTTAAATAAAATATTCACTATAATAATTCTAGATATTAATATATATTTATATAAAATATTTAATATTAAAAAAATTAGTTTTAAATCATATATTATATATTATAATTTTTTTATTATTAACTTTTTTATATTAATATCAAGGTGCGGGCTGGGTCGATGGATGCTGGCTAATTAGGTAATAGAAATAATAAAACTAATCTAAAAGTCTTTTAATAATAGTTCTTTTAATTCTTCTACTTCGTCAGATTATTTTTAAATTATAAATAAAATATAGCTTGAAGAGCTATAACAGAATCTAAAATAAATAAAAATTAAAAAAATTACATATTAGATTTAAAATAGTTAGAAAAGACAATAAAAATATTAAAATATTTAAGATATATAAAATAAATTAAATAAATTAAATAAATTAAATAA
>NW_017963467.1:0-712 GCF_001890905.1 Aspergillus aculeatus ATCC 16872
ATAATATTAATTATAAAACCGAACCTAATTACTATTTTATTCTAATCTAAAATAGAATTTCTAAAATACTTTTAGATTATAAATATATTACTATTTTCAATATTATATACTATTTTTATTAATATTTTTTAATTAAAAAATATTATAAATATCTTACTATTATTATATATTACGGTTAAAAAATCTTTTATATATATATTATAAAATTTATTAATTTAATTTTTTTATATTTAAAAATAAATAGATCTTAATCTTATTAAATTTAAAAAATTTTATTATATATATATTAATAATATAGTCGTTGCGTTCTATATTTTTAATAAATAAATTAATTATTTTATTCTTATTTTTAAATAGTTTAAATAACTAAATTTTACATTCGAACTATTCAAAATTTTTATTAATTTTTTATTTATTATATATTTAGAATAATATATAAATATACTTAATTTTAGTACGCCTGAAGATAGATTATAAATAATTTAAAATCTTTAGTTTTTTATTAATATTAATAAATTTAATTATTTTTTAAAACCAACTGATTAACTTTACTATTATATTTCTTATTATTTTTTTAAAAGAGTGTGTATATTTATTAAAATTAAAAAAATATTTTTTATTAAAAAAATTACACTAATAATTATTAAGATTACACTGCTCGAACTATATTTATTTCTATTAATAAAAAAATATTAAATATTTAAAATATTAA
>NW_017963468.1:0-710 GCF_001890905.1 Aspergillus aculeatus ATCC 16872
CTGTTTTCTTTTTATATAAGATTATTATATAAAATCTTATAATCTATTTAAAATTATTAAATAATAAATTAAAGTTTTTTTTTATTATAATAAAAAAATAATTTATATACAGCTGTAATATTTAATATATTTATATTTAAATATATTATAATATTTTTATATAAAATTAATAAAAGCAGCTGTAGCAGCTATATTAAAAAGATTTTATAATTAAAAAAATATATTATTATAATTTTAATATAAAAAATAATTTTATATACAGCTTCTTTTAATAATTAAAAAAGATTCTATTAATTTTAAAAATCTATATATTATAAATAGTTATTTTTATTTAATCTTTCAGACTGTCTGCCGGGCTTTTAAAAACTATTAAATAATAATAAAAAATAATTTCTAATATTTAATAAAATTAAAATATTTATAACTAGTTTAGTTTTATAATTTTTATTTATTACAGTTCTGCTCTATAGCTCTTTAAATAATCTATTAATTTTATAAAATAAATATAAAATCTTATTAATTAATAATTTTTATATTTTATAGTTTAAATAGCTGATTTTTCTAATATTCCAGACTGTAAATTAAACTATATTTTATTTTTTATTATAAAATTTTTATATATTAAAAGCTGTTTTCTAATAGACTATAATCTTCTATTATTAATAAATTAATAAAATAAAATTTATATAGTAAATATAAATCCAGTAGAA
>NW_017963469.1:0-709 GCF_001890905.1 Aspergillus aculeatus ATCC 16872
TTTAAAATAATATTAATTATTTTCTAATTAAAATATTAATATATTTAATATTATTTTTTAATTATAGTCTAACTGTAGTTAAAAAAATTATTAATTAAGTAAATTAAACATCTTATATTTTATATAAATATTTTATAAATTTTATTATATAATTTAAATAATAAATTTAAATAAATCAGTTATTATATATATAGATTATATTTTTATAATTACTATTATAAAATAAACTAGCTTTAATATAATTATTTTTAAATACTTGAATTTTTATATTATTAAAATATTAGAATATATCTAATAGTTTTTATTATTTATTTTTTATACATTTAGTTAAATAAATATTATAATAGATATACTATTTTAATTATTAAATAAAAATATATTATTTATTTTATAATTTAATTTTAATAAATTATTAAAAATAAACCTTATTATTAATATTTATACAGATAAAATATATATTATTATATATATTAATTAATAATATAATTATTAAATAATTTTATAATCTAAATTAAAATAAAATATTAATATAATATCTGAATAAATTAAATATTTAATATAATTAAAAAAATATCTAAAATACTATTTTATTATATATTAAAAAAAATAGTCTTTTATAAATATTAAAATATATAATTATTAATAATAATAAGATTATTAAAAAAGTTTTAAGTCTTTTTATTTTTCTATTTATTTATTTTATAAAATA
>NW_017963470.1:0-708 GCF_001890905.1 Aspergillus aculeatus ATCC 16872
TTAAAACTTATAGTAGAATTATAGAAAATCTATTAAAATAAATACTATATAAATAAAATAAATTTATATATTTAGATTTTTTTTATTTAATATACTTTAAACGCAGTAGCTTCATCTACAGAGTCTTTTAAAATTTTTTTTCTTAATAATAATATATTTATATATTAAAAAGTTAGTAGCAGTCTAGATCTGCTTTTAGTATTATAGTTTAATACAGTAAATTTTAAATAAAATCTAAATATTAAAATTATTAAAATTATATTTTTATTAAAAGTTACTTCTGAAATTATATTATTTTTATTTAATACTTATATTTTTATTTTTATATCAGACTATTTTACTGTATATTTTTCTGTAATTCTATAATTTTTAAAATATTAAGAATTTATATTTTTTTAAATAAAATAGTTTTAATATAATTTTTTAAATATACTTATAGTATATCTATAGAAAAATCTTTTTTTTAGTCTGCTGTAATAATATTTTAAAATTATTAAATCTAGATATAAAAATAATTTAATAATAAAAAAATAAATAGTATTTAAAAACGAAGCACTATCGTATTAAAATTAAAAAATAAATAATCTAATAAATTAATTAATAATAATTATTTTAATTAGTTAATTTCAGCTGCAGTTTAGAATTCAATTCTATAAATAGTAAATAAATTTATTTTATAAATAATACAGCAGACGTTCTAATTATAGT
>NW_017963471.1:0-706 GCF_001890905.1 Aspergillus aculeatus ATCC 16872
ATCTGTTTATTCTATAATAGATATGCCTACCGGGCCGTAGTCTTCTCTTTCTAATTTTCTTTTTTATATTTAATATTTTATATTATTGATATTAAATTAGTAAGAATAAACTGAATTAACCAGTTTTAATATAATATTAAATATTATCTTTTACTTTTATTTTTTATTTAAGCTTTTAGTAAATTTAAATATAAATACTATCTATTATATTGTTGAGAGAGCTTCTATCCTACTATATATACTAATAATAATAATAATTAGTTTTAGAAAATTGTAATTCCGAATCTTAAAATAGAAAAATAAAATAAAGTAAATCTAAATTTAGAATTTATTAATATTCCTGTTACTGTGGCTGTAGGCTGTATAATAATTAATTAAATAAAATAAAATTATAGTTATAGCTGAAGACTGTATAATAACTAAAATATTAAAAGAATTAAACAAACTTCTAATATTTATAATAGCATGCGAAGCGAATAAACCGAAGCCTATTAATTATAAATACTAAGACCTAATTCTACTAATAAATAACAACTAAAAAGTTTGAAAAAAATATAATCCGAAAAGAATTTAACGAGCTTTATTAAAAAGGTCTGAAATATATCTTCGAACTGATATTAAAAAATCTATAATAAATTTAATAAAAATTAAAGAATTATTTATCAAAATAGTTAAATTAAAAGAAAGCCTAGCGTAGGCCGAAATT
>NW_017963472.1:0-706 GCF_001890905.1 Aspergillus aculeatus ATCC 16872
TTTGATATTAGATTGCAGTTCTGGTCTGGTTTAAAACTTATTTTTAATTTTAAACTAAAAAATAGATTTAAAAAATTAAGATTTTATTTATATTAACAGCTGCTTTTTTAAAATCTATAAAAACTATTTATTTTTTATAAAATAATTAGTTTAGATTTTTTAAATTTAGACTGCTCAGACTCGGATTATTTAGATTTTAAATTTTTTAAAATTAATTAATATACTATTTAATAATATTACAGTCTATTAATTTAATAATTATATATTTTTTAAATTATATAGTTTTTATAAAACAGCTGCAGTTATAGATATAATAATTATTTTTAATTATTTATTTTCTATATAAATTATATAATATATTATAAATTAGTTTTAAATATATAAACAGTTGTCTGAGTTGTAGTTCCCGGTATAATATATATATATAAAATTTTATTTATAATAATAAATAATAAATAATACATTTATATATTTAATAATTAAAATATTATTAAATTTTACAATATTTATTATAATATATATAATAGTAGTTTTTACTATTAAAAACTAGTCTGTAAAATATAACTGCTTTTATTATATAATTATTATTAAATTTAATAATTAGTTTAAATTAAAAAAATACTTTAATCTAATATATATTTTGTAAACTAATTTATTTAAATAGTTAGTACATATAGCCGCTAGTTAGTAGTAATTATCAGATTTT
>NW_017963473.1:0-705 GCF_001890905.1 Aspergillus aculeatus ATCC 16872
ATTATTTTCTTAAATTAAAGTATTTTTTAACTATTATAAAAAAATAATTAAAATATTTTTTATATTTTTTTTTTAATTTTTTCTGCAGATGGTTTTTAAGTATTATTTTTATAATTAATTAGAATTTTAAATTTATATGTTATAAATATAATAGATTTTTTGATCTTATTTCATTATATATAAAAATAATTATTGTTTAGTTTAATTTTAAAAATTTATTATAGTAGGACAGCCAGCTCTTTTCTAAAATTAGATTATATTTAAAATAATCAGATAATATATAGAAATATACTTGTTTTTTTATACAAAATTTTATATTTATTTTTATTTATATAATAGAATAGATTAGTATTTCATCATCTGAGTTTTTTTAATCCGGTTTTAAATTGATATTCATAATTAATAGATTATTTATTTAAATAAATATTTTATTTATAATAGTATAAATTGAATATTTTAAATTAATAAAAGTATAAGTATTTGTAGTAAAATCTAAAATAATTTTTATTAAAAAATATATAATTGTATATTTTTTTTAAAAAACTTTTCTGTTTTCTTTTAATTTTATTTAGTAATTTTTAATTAAATATATAACTTTATATTAGTCTATTTTTTATTAGAATTCTTATTTAAAAAGGTGTGCTGTTTCTTTTATTATTAAAAAATAAATATAATAGTAGTTATTTTTATTAATTATATAATAAA
>NW_017963474.1:0-704 GCF_001890905.1 Aspergillus aculeatus ATCC 16872
TTTATTCTTTCTAACTATTTAATATATAATATATAATTTTTTTAATTTTTTATCTATTTTTAATTCTTTTTTAAGGTCTTCGAGCTATATTTTATTTATAAATCTACAAATAATCTAATTAAATAGCCAATTCAAATTAAAAAAATTATTATTATAAGATTTTTTAGATAGTTTTATTATTTTTACTATTTCAATCAGCCAGTATCTATCAACCCAGCCCGCACCCTGACAGATATAGTCTTATAGAGAATCATATCTGAGTAGCTGAGAATATAGGCAGACTATATATAAACACCTTTTACTAACTGATTATTCATTGATATATTAATATATAAATACTTCTATTCTTCTCTTTTATAATTCTGTTATATAATCTTTTAATACAGTTTATTTATATAGTTAGTTAATAGTTTCTAAACAGTTAATTACTTTTAAATAATTAAATATATTTGATTAGTTTATTTTTTTATTAATTTTTTTATTTATTTTTTTATTTATTTTTTTATTTATTTTTTTATTTAATTTTTTATTTAATTTTTTATTTTATTTTTTTATTTTATTTTTTTATTTTATTTTTTTATTTAATTTTTTATTTTATTTTTTATTTTATTTTATTTTATTTATTTTTTTATTTTATTTTTTATTTAATTTTTTACTTTATTTTTTATTTTATTTTTTATTTTATTTTTTATTTTAATTTTTTA
>NW_017963475.1:0-701 GCF_001890905.1 Aspergillus aculeatus ATCC 16872
TTTAATTAATTTATTTTAATATCTTTTTTAGATTAGACTACTATTTTAAATACTTTTAATAATCTACTTTAATAGTAATTCATAAATTTAAAAAATCTAATTATAATAATTATAAAGTCTATTATTCTATTATACTATTAAATACTGCTAAAAAATTTTAAATATTATTATTATTATATATTTTAATTATTTAATAAAATATTATAAACTGTTTTTAAATACTTATATTAAAAACGCAGCGGCCGGTCTACCGAGTATATATTCTATCTTTTTATTAAATAAGTTTATATAATTTAATAAATAAAATTTCGAATAGTCTTATTTTTATTTTTAAATATAATTAATATATTTAATAATATAATATTAGAAAGACTACTATATAATCTCTATAAAAAATCAAATATTTTATAATTTAATTCATTAAATATATAGTTTTTTATAAATTAATATATAATTTTATTTTTATAAAAAAAGCTTTTTTAAAGAATTCGATTTTTTATACGGATATTCATTCTACAGAACTTATTTTTTTTATTAATTTTTTTTATTTTTTAATATTAATTTTATTAAAAAAAGTTTATACTATTTCTATCTGTTTTCTTATTATTATATATATTAATAATTTTAATATTATAATTTAAAATAATTCGACTAATACTAACTATTGTTAATTAAAAAAATTTATGAAATATATAAATAAT
>NW_017963476.1:0-699 GCF_001890905.1 Aspergillus aculeatus ATCC 16872
TTTTCGGTAGAAGACAGTATTATATGAGTCTGTTTCTTTAAATTTTAAGAAACCGATCTATCAGCGAGCTGGAAGATGTAGTCAGAAGTTAATATAATATTAAAAATATAAAAACCCTATTAAATCGGTATTATAATAATTAATAAAATTAAAATTTTTATATTAGTAAAAAATAATAATTCAGTAAGTTTAAAAAATAATACCAAATAAGATTTATAATCTAAATATAAGATTTATTAAAATTTACTGTAAAAACAACAATTTATTAATTATATATATAATATTAGAGTAAATATTGAATATAATTTAAATTAAAATAGTATTATATTTTTAATATAATTTAATATTATTTAATTAGACAGTTCCAGTATATTTAAATAAAGAATTTTTACAGTTAAAAATATAAAAAAACTTTATAAATAAACAGACCGAAATATTTGAAATAGTTTTTTAACATAAAAACTTCTATAAAAAAATAAATATTATTATTTATTTATATAATATTAATATTAAAAAAGCGTATAGAAAAATTATTATTAATAAAATTAATAAAACTATTCAGCAGTTTTTTTAAAAAGTATTAATTATAGAAATATCCGATACTAGTAGAAAAATATTATTAATATAAATAAATATAAAAAAATATTTTTTAATAAATATAAAATAATCTATATATAAATACTTAAAATTATTTATAAT
>NW_017963477.1:0-699 GCF_001890905.1 Aspergillus aculeatus ATCC 16872
GAATTTAGTATAATAATAGTTAGGTTTCTTTTATTAAATTTAGATTAAAGCTTTTTCTTAATTAGTTTTAAACAATTTAAAAAGATTTTTCTTCTTTTTTTTATATTTATTTTTTTATTTCTGATATGTATAAATTAAAATTCAAAAATATTAATATTAGGTTTTTTTTATTTCTAATTTTTATTTATACAGCAGTTTGTTAAAATTTAGCTGGAATTACAGTTATTATTTTATAATTATTTTTGTATTATTAAAAATAAAAATTAGCTTTAAGATTAATTTTATATAATTTCTTTCTTTAATAAAATATTATAATTAGCTCTTCCAGTTTTTTATTATATATTATTTATTACAAATTTCTTTAATTTTTCATTTTTTTTTACTATTAATTATTATAACTAATAATTATAAATCTTTTTAATTTTATAATAATAATATATTATTAGCTGTCGGACGAAATAAATTAATATAAAACATAAAATAAATATTTTTTGATATATTAAATTATAAAGTATATAATTTTATTTTTTTTAATAGTATATCTTATTTTTTTTTAATTTAAATTTTTATTAAAATATTATATACGAATATTTTGTAGATTTAACTATATTTAATTATTTTTTAATATAATAGAACAGCTAATTAAAATTAATTAATTTTATTTTTTTATATTCTATTATATATAGACTGTAGTATTTT
>NW_017963478.1:0-698 GCF_001890905.1 Aspergillus aculeatus ATCC 16872
CTATCGACTGTATATTTTAAATAAATAGAAATATTAAAATTAATTAAATAATATTACTATAAAATATATAAAATAAAATATCTGATAATATTTAAATAAATACATAATTTATAAATATAAAAATTATTAATAAAAATAATTATTAAAATTATTTTAATTATTTTTAAATAATGACCGACTATAGTAATATATATTTATAGATTTTTATATATTATTTAAAACTATTAATCGGTATAATGTAATATATATAATAATAAATCAGTTTATTAAATAAAAGATATTATCTCTATATATAAAAAATATTATTATATAAAATATAATCTATCTGTTTATTAAATTTATTTATATTTAAATATAATCTTCAGATATTATTATTTTAACAAAAGATTTTAATTTATCTCAGAATTCTAATAGAACTTTTATTATATTTCTTAAATCAAATTAAAAATTTTTGTAGCATATTATTTTGAAACTAACAGACATACTAGAAATATAAACTAATATCAAATTTAAAAATTAATTTTTTTATTAATAATGTTTATAATATTTAGTCTGAACTATTATTAATAATGAATTTCACCGCTGTTTATTTTCTTACATATTGATAAAAATATTACTACTTAAAACTAAATATAACTATTAACTATATTTATTCTTTAATAAGAAATTATTTAATTACAAGTTATTCAAAAAATTAT
>NW_017963479.1:0-698 GCF_001890905.1 Aspergillus aculeatus ATCC 16872
AAAATAATTTAAAAATTTTTATTATATAATTAATTTATAAATTATGTTTAAAAAAAAAATTTTNTTTATTATATTAAATAGAATAATCGGCCGGTAGTTTTTAAATATAATATAATTATTTTTATTTAATTTATAAATAATTATAGTAGTCGACCGGCGGAAATATTAAAAAATAATAATTTATATTTAAATATATATTCAAAATATTATTGAATTAATTTTTAATTAAAAAAATTTATTAAAAAATTAAATTAGATAATCTATCGGAACCGGACGTCTTTTTAAATATAATATATTAAATTATATATTATATTTTATTTAAAATTATTTAAAATTCTTTATATAATTTAAAATAATTATAATTATTAATATTAGTAAAATCTGCTGTACCGACAGCCGGAAATAAGATTTATTAAAAAAATTTAATTTTAAGTTTAGATTTATTTATTAATTTATTAATTAATGATTAAAATATAAATATAAATATAGATCTAAAATTCTTTTATATATAGATCTAACAGACTAATTTTTAAAATTTTTTAATAGAATACTTTCTATTTTTTTATTTTTTTTTTAATTAAAATTATCTTTTTTTATTTAATAATTTATTAATAAAATATATTATAAGTTTAATTATAGATTTAACAGTCTATTTAATAGTTAAATTTAATTTATTATTTTATTTATTATATATCATA
>NW_017963480.1:0-697 GCF_001890905.1 Aspergillus aculeatus ATCC 16872
TAGCTTTTAAAAATATTCTTAAAATTTTAATTTTAAATAATATAGATTTTATTTGAATAATATTTTAATATTTATTAATTTAATTTATAATGATTATATATATAGAATATTCTCAGCAGGCGTATATAGTATATATTATTATAAAACTAAATTAAATATTTTTTTTAAAAATTCTAAAAATATAATATTTTTTAAATAAATTTATATAAATATATTATATAGAATTTTAATTTTTTATAATATTAAGAAAATATTATAATATATTTAATTTATTTTATTTAAAAATTATAAATTTTTAATTAAAAAATCTAATAATAATTAAATAAAATATAAATTAAATGATTAAAAATAGTATATTTTTTTTATTCAATTATATATTTTTAAAATTATATAAATATAATAAATAATATAGTCCGCTTTTTTTTATTAATTATCAAATTTTATTATAATTTTATAAAATTTAAAAAAATATAATAGTAGCTGATAAATTTTAATCTAAATTTTATTTATTATTTTTAATATTAATTATTTAATATTAATTATAGTATATATTAAGATTTTCTAATTCTAAAAATTTAATATAATAAAAATAATTATTAAATCAATTTTTAAAAAATTTTAATAGAAATACTTTCAATTATAATTTAAAAATATAAAATTATATTAAAACTTCGGTCTGTCGGCGGCTTAAAACAGA
>NW_017963481.1:0-693 GCF_001890905.1 Aspergillus aculeatus ATCC 16872
ATATAATATTTAAAGACTCAGATAAGACTAGTTTTTCTATTACTAATAAAAATTTATTTTTAGAATTATCTTTAAAATTATTTATATTTTTATTATTATTAATATAAAATATAGTAATTATATCATTCTTCTTTTATTTTTTTAATATAAAAATAATTAAATCTGAATTAAAATTATTAAGAATATTCTAATACTTCTTACTAATAATAAAACAATCGGTATATATTTAAAGTATAATTATTTTAATTATATTAAAATAAAAACAGCTCCGGCGATAATAGCAGATATTTTAAAAATTATTAAATAAATATTTAATATTAATATTATTAATCGCAACTGAAAGAAAATCTTTAATTATTTAATAAAAAATAAAAAACTAATTATAGCAGAACTTTCAGTAAGTAAAAATATTAGTATATTTTATAATATTTAAAATAGTATTATTTTAATTAAAAATATTTCTTTAAATTATATATTTTTAATATTTAAATATATTTTAAATTTTTTAAATATTTCTGCTGCGGATAAGAGTCTCTGGTATTTAGAAATATTATAAAAAATTTTATTTAGATTAAATAATAATATAAAATCAGATAATAAAATATTTATTATCGGATTCTAATTATAATAAAAATAAAAGATTTTTTTAAAAATAGTTCGGTACTTATTATACCAGTTAATATTATTATTAAA
>NW_017963482.1:0-691 GCF_001890905.1 Aspergillus aculeatus ATCC 16872
CGAATATAAACAGTTATTCTAATAATTATTTAAATAAAACTAACTATAATTTTTTTATTACTAATTTTAATAATTTTAAAATCTACAATTCTAATTATTTTAGTTCTAAAATTAATAATTATTTATATTTATATTTTATATCTGATTCGACTGTACGCTGTATTAAAAACTGTTAATTTTATTATTAATTATAAAAAATATATAAATATTATTAATTATAATATAACTACTACGGCTTCGATTGCCACAGACGGTTTTAATTATTCTAAAATAAATAGTTATTATATTATTTTTAATTATTAATATTATTTTAATATTCTTAATTAATTAAATTATCTTAACATTTTTAAAATTAAAACTGAGATTTTTTAATTACAGAAATTCTAGCTATAAAAGCTTTAAAAAAATTACTATAATAACTTTTATTTTTATTTATATAATAGATAAGATCTTTTTATTCGGACTGTTATTTATTTAAAAAATATAAAAACAAACCGACAGTTGTATTTTCAGTTGATTTAGAAATAGTTATATAAAAATAATAATTAATATAATTTTATAAATAGATTAATTAATTATAGAGGTCTTCTATACAGACGGTATAAATAAAACAGATTATATTTTAAATAAATTAATCTATAGATTTAATTAAAATATTATTAAATTTATAATAGAGACGATTATATTTATT
>NW_017963483.1:0-690 GCF_001890905.1 Aspergillus aculeatus ATCC 16872
AAATATCTAATTATATATTATATAAAATTTTATATAATATTTTTTTAATAGAATTATATATCAGCCGGTTTTATATATAATTAATAGTAAGAATAATATAGTCTTAGAAATAATAAGATAGTTGATTGTCAGCTATAACTAAAATATAGAATTTAATAAAATATTAGTTTTTAATCTTAGTAACTAGATTTAAATTAAAATAATAATATATTATAGGATTTTAAATAATACTCTATTTTTAATAATAAGTTGCAAGCGGTTGGTATTTCGGTATATTATTACTATAAATATATTTAATATTAATATTTAATTAATATTTAAAATAGTTCTGTATTATAATAAATTTATTATATATTTTATTATATTTTTTAAAAGAAAAACCCAACAGTAATAAAAAGTATAATTTATAAAAATTATAAAATAGTAAGTATTAATTTAACTGTATATAGACAGCAGGCTGCAGATATCGATATATATAAGATTTTTTGATTTATAGATTAAAATTATATAATTTAATATATAAAACTGAAAGTATCTGTTTTTACTGTATAAATAAAGATTATATAGTATTATTAAAATATCTTTTTTTAATATTAAAACTAATAATATAATTTAAAAAATTATATATTTTATATTCGGAGGTATAAACCGCACGCCGGTATATTAAATAAATTAAAATTAATAAAAAAA
>NW_017963484.1:0-689 GCF_001890905.1 Aspergillus aculeatus ATCC 16872
ATTAAAAATTTAAAAAATAAATAAACAATTTTAAATACTGTTTTTTTATATTATTTATTTTAATAATCTAGAAATCTGAAGAAGAGCTTTATACATATATATAAATTATTAAAAATTTAATATATCAATTTAAAAAACATTTATATACTATTATTATTAATTAACAAAATTATTAACCGATTAGAATAAACTAAGATATTTATAAAATTAAATGTTAAATCAAGCTTTTATTATATTTATGTAAATTTTATTTAAAAGATCTAACTACCATTCAGATAAGATATAATATAATATATATAAATATAAGGATTTTTTAAAACTAGTTAATAAATCTATTGCTTTTATAAAACTAATAAATAAAATTTTATATAAATATTTCAATAAGTTTCTAACTATATATATTAATAATATTCTTATTTATAATAATAGCTTTTTTAAATATTAGACTTATATTAATTGAATATTGAAAAAGTTATATAAGACTGGTTTATAAGCAGCTATTTATAAATATATATTTTATATTATAAAAATTAAATTTTTAAATTTTACTATTTTGATTTATAAAATATAGATAGATTTGGAAAAGATAGCTGTTATTAAAGATTAAAATATCATAAAAATAATTTATAAAATATAGTTATTTCTAAGATTTTATGATTGCTATTAATATTTTACCAAAAATTATATAA
>NW_017963485.1:0-686 GCF_001890905.1 Aspergillus aculeatus ATCC 16872
TATAAATTATAGTATTTTTTTTATATAAACTGCAGCAAACTTTAATACTTTATTTATATTAAAATAAAAAAAATTATTAAAAATAATTAGTTTTTTTAATTTTATATTTTTTTAATATTAATATATTTATAAAAACGATCAGAATATCTTTTAACTTTGATATTTTAAAATAAAATATTTATATTTTTTTAATAATAGAATAATAATTTAAATAAATAAATATTTTAAATACTCGACAGAAATATTAGAATATTTAATATAATTGAAAATTAACTTTATTAAATACTATAGCTGATAAAGATCTATATTAAATATTAATTTATAAAATATTTAGATTTAAATTAAAACTTAAAATAATAAATAAAATAGTTATAGACTATTATTAAATTTTGGTAGATATATATATATAATATATTATTATTTTAATAATTTATATTATCTATTTAAACTAATTATCAATATAAAAATAAAATATAATAAAATATAATAAAATATAATAAAATATAATTATATAAAACTGAGAGTATTAAAAAAATCTTTTTAAAATATTAATATAAATTTGATATTATAGTTTTTAAAATAAAGAATTTTTAGAATATTTTAATTATAATTTTTTTATATGATTAATAAAGATAAGATTTTTATTAGTTTATCTTTTATTTAAAATAATTTTTTTAAAATTAATA
>NW_017963486.1:0-684 GCF_001890905.1 Aspergillus aculeatus ATCC 16872
TATAAAATATTTTTAGTTGAAAGTAAATTTATTTCTTTTTGATAAAATATACTTTTAATTTAATATATTCTGAAATATAAAAAAATATATTTAAAATTATAATATTTATAATTATATAAAATTATAAAAAAATTAAAATATAAATTATTAAAAACTGCTACTAATATTAGACCGATCTTAATAAAAACTAATAATAGATTTTATTATTAATATATTTAAAAAAATTATATAAAAATCTTTTTATAATTATAAATAAATTTATAAAAAAAGTAATATTTTATATAATAGAAAAGATTACTGCTAAAGCTATAATTAAAATCTTAATTAAAATAGTTTTTAAATAATATAATCTTTTGAAATTTTAGTTTCAGATCGGAATACTTAGTTTATAAATTATATATAAAAAATATATATATATAATTTATCAAAAATTATTAAAAATTATTTATAATCTACTATTTTTAAACAGATAGAACAACCGAATATATAAATAATACTATTAAAATATATTTAAAAATTTATATAAATTATATTAAAAAAAACTAATTAATTTATTATTTTTAATAAAACTAGTAATTAACAGTTGTATAAGTATAGCTATAGAATTTTTTACATTTTTTTTTTAAAATTATAATTATAAATTAAATTTTAAATAATTAGAAAATAGTTTAAAATATAGATCCC
>NW_017963487.1:0-683 GCF_001890905.1 Aspergillus aculeatus ATCC 16872
TAAAGAAAGTAGAATATATTCTAAATAAGACTGATTAAAAAGTTTTAAAATAAAGAAAAATAATTTTTATATATCTATAAATTTATAAATAGAATATTTTTTTATATATAGATTTTTAATAAAAACTGATATTTTATTACTAATATATTTTATAATTTTTTAATAGTTTAAAGTACTAATAGCTATTTAATATTATTTATTATTTTCAGATAAATAATAATTTAGAATATATAATCTAATTTCTAAAAATTATATTAAAATATATTATTATTAAGAAGCTGTCTCAGATTTTATAATTACTAAATTTTATTATATTTTTTAATAGATTTGTTTATTTTTTAATAAATTATATATTACATAAATTAAAATAATAATGTTTTAATTTTTTAATATTATTAAATATATTAGTTAATATATCTACTGTTTTAAACTGTCCGATATATTTAAAATATATTTTATTATTTTTATTTTATAACTAAAGCTAATTTTTATAATATTAATTTTTTTAACTGTTAATTATCTAAACCGCCTGCGGTTGATAAAGCTGAAGATTAGTAAAAAATTAAATATATTTTTAATAAATATATATATTATTATAAATAGGTTTTTATATATATTAAATATTTAATATATTAATTGGAATATACTTCTAAATATAATTTATAAATATATAATTATTATTT
>NW_017963488.1:0-681 GCF_001890905.1 Aspergillus aculeatus ATCC 16872
TTTAATAAATAAAAATTAATTTTTGGGTAATAATATTAAGCTTCAGTAGACTAAAAGTTAAGACCAGATATTATAATTTGAAAATAATAGATAAAAGATTATTAATATATTAAATAAAATTAATTAATTTTATTATTTAATTCTTAAAAATTATTATATTACTAAGATTTCTACTATAGTTCTAAAGTCTTATAATTTTTATTAATATTAATTTTTAAAACTAAAAGACTTTTTTATAAACTATAATCTAATTTATTAATATTAATATTAATTTAAAATATTTAAATATATTAAATTTTGATTTTTCTTATATTTTAATATATAAAACGCCTGTAATTATTCTTTAATAAATTCTATTTAAAATATAACTATTTATATTTTAAATTTAATTAGAATTAGTAGCAGTAAATTAATTATTTATTATAAATTATATAACTATTTTTAAATTTATTATAATACTGTTAAAAATTAAAAATATTACTATTTATTTGATTTTAACTATCTATAATAAAATTATCAAATATTTCAAAGAATCTATTAAATAATTTAAATAAAAGAAAATATTATAAAACAAACTGATATTTATTAATTTTTATATAATATAAATAAAACCTTTCTATTATTACAGTAAAATAGATAATATAAAAAAATAATATTTTTATTATTAGTATAATATTTATA
>NW_017963489.1:0-681 GCF_001890905.1 Aspergillus aculeatus ATCC 16872
ATTTTAATATTTTAGTACTTTTATTTGTAAATATAATTAATAGTTAATTTTAGTATAAATCAGGTTTTAGATAATTTATATAAATATAATTTGAAAGATAGCTAATATTATAAACATTTTAATATTAATATAAAATAAAAAAATAAGAATAAGTTTAGATTATTTAAAGATTTTATATATTTTAATATAGGTGGAAAAAACTTTATGTTTAAATAAATTTTTATAAATAATCTATAGATTAATATATCTAATCTACAGATTAGTAGTTTTAGATTTTGAATTTAATATTTAAATCAGATCTATAGATATAGGTCCTGATGTTGGATCTAAATCTGATCTGTAGCAAGGCCTATATATAAACTACCAGTTTTCTAAGTAGGTTTTTTAAAATAAATTTAATATTTTTTTAAAATATATATTTATTATATTTTTGAAAAAGTTTTTAATTTTAATTTTTAATTTTAAAATTAATATTTACAGATATTATCTATATAACAGTTAATAATATATATTTTCTTCATAGATAGATTTTTATAATAACTAATATTAATTTTAAGCTTCTATTCTATTACTAGTTTTTAATCTTTAAGAATAGTATTCTTTCTATTATTAAATATTAAAAAGTTTAAAAATTTTATGATTTCTTTTTAACATTTTATAATTCTATAGTCTGTACCAGCT
>NW_017963490.1:0-680 GCF_001890905.1 Aspergillus aculeatus ATCC 16872
TAATATATTAATTTTATTTATTATATTTTTTAGATTTTATTATTATTATTAATTATAATTTTTTCTTATATATTATATAATTATCTATAACCCCTGTACTGGCGGTGTGAAGTGTTAGATTATTATATAATTAATAATATATAAAAATAAGATTTTATTTTAGTTTTATTATATTTTAAATCAGCAGTATATTTAATATTTTTTTTATTATAAATTTAAAATAAAAACCGGTATTTTTATTATAATTTAAATAAAAAAATCTAATAGAATTCTTATATAGAATATTAATAAAATTAGATATATACTAAATATTTTTTATATATTAACAGTCTTCTAATTATATTCTATAATTTAATAATATTATATTATTATAAATATAATTATTAAATAAAATTTTAATAAATTATATAATTATTTAAATAGTAGGATAATATTAATATTAAATATAAGTTTAAAAACTATAATATATATTATAATTATTATAATCTAAATAAAATTAAACATAAATTTATAGTAATTATTGTTTTTTTTATAATATTATTAAAAAATTAATAGACTAAATAAAATATATAATCAGAATTTAATATAATAATAATTGATTTTTTTATTAAATTAAGCAAAGCTTTTTTTAAATTAATTTAAAAATTAAAAGATTTCTTTTTCTTTTTATATTTATTTTT
>NW_017963491.1:0-675 GCF_001890905.1 Aspergillus aculeatus ATCC 16872
AAATATTAAAAAAAAATTTAAATTTTAAAACTAGTTTACTTACCCCGGTCTTAGTATAGTTATAAAAATATAAAATAAAATTAAATAAAATTTTTTTAAAATAAATATAGCAGACTATTATAAAACTATTAAAATTAAAAAAATGAATTTAAAAATAATTAAATCTATATTTTAATAATAAATATAGATTATTAAAATTTAGTAAAGTTTATATAAAAAAATATATAAATTTCTATTCTAACTGAAATCAAAAATCTTTTTAAATAAATCTTTAATAAAAAAATTTAAATATATTCTAAAAAAAATAATAGATTTTTAATTATAAACTGTTTTATATAAATCTTATCCGAAATAATTATAATCTTCTTATTATAAAATATTTTAATTAAAAGCAAATCTATTTTTTTTTAAAAAAAAATATTTTTAATTTAATATATTTTAAAATATATTTAAATATATTTAAAACTGCAATATCTGAAGTTATATAAAATTATAAAAAATAATTAAAATATAACTTATTGAAACTACTGTTAATATTAGATTAATTCTAATAAAAATTAATAATAGATTTTATTATTAATTTATTTAAAAATAAATTATATATAAATATTTCTATAATTAGAAATAGATTAATAAAAAAAATAATATTTTATATAATAAAAAAGAATTACTGCC
>NW_017963492.1:0-674 GCF_001890905.1 Aspergillus aculeatus ATCC 16872
TATTTTTATATTATATATAATTAATTATATATATTATTAATATAAATAGACCGGATGTATAATAAGATTTTTTTAAATAAAAATATTAACTGATCGGTTGATATAAATATTCTTATAAAAATATATAATACTGTTAAAATAATATACTGCTTTATATATATTAAATTAAAATTAATATAACAGTTTATAAAATTGATTATTTTTTAAATTAAAAATATAAATTATATATTTTTTTAAATTAAAAATATAAATTATATATTTTTTAAATTAAAAATATAAATTATATATTTTTTTAAATTAAAAATATAAATTATATATTTTTTTATAATCAGTAATCTTAAAGCGGTACTACTGTAATACTCTACTAATAAAATATATTTAGATATTTACTTTAATTATAGCTTTATTTTTATAATTAATAATATTATAAAAATAATTAATAAACAGATAGATATTTTAATAATATATTTTTTAATTATTCAGGTTCTTATAGCATCCGGTAATCAGATTATTAAAAAAATAATTAGATTAGAAATAGCTGATTTTATTAGTTTTTTATTAATATAAATATTCTGAAACGTTAGATATAGAGCTTCGACTATTATATTTATTATTATATTTAGAATTAAAAAATTTTATATATTTTAACTATAATAATATTTATTATTTTATTA
>NW_017963493.1:0-674 GCF_001890905.1 Aspergillus aculeatus ATCC 16872
TTTTATAGCTTTAAAATTTAAATTTATTTAGAAAGATTAATATATATTTCTTAATAAATTTATTATTTTAATAATTTTTATAAATAATATAATTTATAGAAATTTAATAGATTTGAATAAAAATTAATAATATTATTTAAAATAAAAAATCTTAGTAAAGTATATTTATTTCTGAATATTTAAATTTTATATAATTATTAAAACCGAAAATTATAGATTAAACAATCGATTTATATTAATAAAATTATTAATAAATTTAATTTAAAATTTTAAAAAATTTAAATTTTTATTTTCATTTAAAAAATTAGTTTAAAACCTACTCTACTAAGCTACAGTTAATTAAATTTATAAATTTTAATGAAAAATAAAATTAGTTTTATATTTTATAATTTAAATTAGATCTAATATAACTAAATCTTATTAATTAATTTTAAAATATTTAATTAATCTAAATTCTAAATATCTTAAGACTGTAGATTATCTTATTTTCTATTTAAAAAAAATAAAAAATCTAAATATTAAACTTAAATTTGATTTTATATCTTTTTATATAATTAATAATATAAATTTTACTAAATATTTTAATTATATTCATTTAATAAAAATATATTATTTATTTATTTAATAAATCTATTCATTAGCTAAATAAAAAATAATATTATATAATTTTTTTT
>NW_017963494.1:0-673 GCF_001890905.1 Aspergillus aculeatus ATCC 16872
AAAAATACAGCTCTTTATTTAAAAAATATTTTTTTTATATTATAATTTAAAAAGTCTGTTTCTACTACTATTATATAATTAAAATTAAAAAATAAAAAATTAATTTGATTATTAATTTTTTTAACGTCCTGAAGCTGATTTTATATTTTTAGATTTATTAAAAAAATTAATTTTTTTTATTAAATTTATAAATAATTATATAGTAGTTAAAAATCTAAAAATAAACTTATAATAAAACTTTATAAATTTTAAAAAGTTTTAAATAGTTTTTACTAATTTAAAGTTCTTTTATAAAATAATTATTTTGATCTTTTTAAAAATCTATTTTAATATTTTATTCTGTATATATAATAAAACCGATATAGATATTTTTTTTTATTTAAATTTATATTTTTTAATATTTAATAATAGAATAGTTTTTTTTAATTTTTATAATATTTTTTATATATATTTACAGTATTGTTTAATATCTCTGTCTGTATAAATTAATATATTATTAATATATTTTTAGAAAATATTTAAAATATTTATTAATTGAAAAAATATTACTAGTTATTTATATAATCTGTACTGTATATAAAAGATTATTATTTATTTTTAATTTTTTATAAAATTTTTTTTTAAATATAAATTTTATAAAAAATAATAAAATATTGAATTTAGTAAATTAATT
>NW_017963495.1:0-670 GCF_001890905.1 Aspergillus aculeatus ATCC 16872
TTATAATTATTTTATAAAATTCTAAAGACTTGTCTGTAAAATTAAAATATATCTTAATATATTTTACTTTATACCTATATAAAATATTAATTATAATTTTAAAATTTATATCAATAAATAATATACTTCTAAAAAAGAACTATTTAATATTAATCTATTTTCTATAGAATTTAAAAAACTGTTATATTTAATATTTTTATTAATATAAAATTTTGAAACTGACTGTGAAGACTTTTAATTAATTTAATTTTATATATTTAAAAAAACTAATATAAATCTCAAAATAATAATTATTAAATATAATTTATTATATCTAAATATAATTTTATAAATCTATTTATTATATACTAATAATTTTTATATTTAAAGATTTTTTATTATAATTATAATAAATATTTCTACTATAGATCTGACTGTTATTATATTGAAAATTATTTTAAATCTAATATTAAAATTTTATATATAAGATTTATATAATTTTTATTTTTTAAATTTTATATTTATTTATTTTTTAAATACTGCTTGTCTTTTTATTATATAATTAAAACTATATTTAATAAAACTATTTATTTTTAAATTTTATAAATATTATATTTTTATTATTAATTTTAATTTAAATATTTTTTATTTTTTTAATTTTAATAAATAAATAAAAAAATTAAATCTGTTT
>NW_017963496.1:0-670 GCF_001890905.1 Aspergillus aculeatus ATCC 16872
AAAGTATATACATATAAAAATAAATTTATGTATAAAATTAATTTTTATAATTATTATTTTTAAAGAATAAGTATAGAGGGTACTTTAATAATTATTATAGGACTTTATGATTTAGCAAATTAATTAATTAATTAATTAATTAAGTACTAGATATTCTTTCTATTATAGTAATACTTTTTATAAATAGATAAAAATAGAATATTTAATTATATAATATTAGAATAAGCTTTTATTTCTATTAAATAAAAGATTTTATTAGTAAAACTTTGCTACAGCTTATACCGGACGAAGAAATATTTTAATATTTGTAAATAATAATTAATTTTAATTAGTAGTTGGCTTATAAGCTTACTGTTAAAATATATATTTAATGAATAAATTATTATGATAGAGTTTTTATAGTATATAAAACCGTTATAATTTATTAATATATTTTGATATAAATATTAAATATTCGGATTTTCGGCTGTAAGATTAAGTTTTATATTATTTCTTTTCTTTTTTATTATTTAGAAAGAAATTTTTTATTATAGATAATAATATATAAAAATAATATCAGTAAAAATAATAATAATTTATATAATAATATTAAGTTTTTTAATTTGATTATCGATTTTAAAAATATTATTAAAAAGTAAGAAACGGACGCCGGTTATATAAATATAATTTT
>NW_017963497.1:0-668 GCF_001890905.1 Aspergillus aculeatus ATCC 16872
TTTAAAAGAAGAATTTAAATCAAGCTGTATTTTTAATACAGTTTTATTTATAAAATATTATTAATATATAGTATAAAAGATTAATTATCTGTCTATAAATAATTCTACTCTTTTTTAATTTATTTTTAAAATATATTTAAATATCGGGTAGACGGTTATAAAAATATTAAAAAATATTAGAAACTTTACTAAGATTCTATATTAAACAGCCGGATTTTAGAATATTAATTTTAAAAAAATTTAGATCTTTTATTTTTATTATTTTCTTAGTAATTTAATTTATAGACTTACAGCTAAGTTTGCTAATATAAAAAAAGACTTATTAAATTAAATATTATATATTAATAATTATAAAAAAGATAATAATTATAAATAGCTTTTTTAATTTAATAAAAATATATTAATAATCTAATAGAAATATACTGTAAAATATTATAGTTTTATTATAAAATATTGTATATTAACCGTTTATATTAATAAAAACTATTAATATTTATATTTTTTATTTAATAATATAGAGCATATATTTTAAAAGCTTGTTATTTCAACTTTTTTAAATAATATTATTTAAAAAATAATCTGTATACTATCGAATAGTTAGAAATTTAAATAAACTGCTATTTAGAATATTTTAAAATTATTTTTTATTAAAATTATTAATAATTTAT
>NW_017963498.1:0-664 GCF_001890905.1 Aspergillus aculeatus ATCC 16872
CTACTTTTATAAATAAAAATAATTTTTTTATTATTTTTTAATAATTAATTCTTTAAATTTAAATATTTTATTATACTATTGTCAGAACTTATAATCTCAGCTGTATAAATATATTATATTTTAATTATAAAATCTAATACTAGATTTCTAAGCAGTATTAAAAATTAAATAAAACTGTACTATAGTTTTTAAAATATTATATAAAAAATTATATAAAGCTCTCTCCGATCTGTATATTTTTATTATTTTTATAAAATTTATTTAATTTTATAAATTTAAACAGCCAGTACTTTATTAAAAAAATTTATTACTATAATAAAACTTTATATTTTATATTAGTTAATTATTATATTAATTTTTATACAGTCGGTAGAATTGTACTGTTTAATATTATAAATAAATTATTTTATATTTATAATTTTTTTTAAATAATAATAATTATAAACTACAGTTTATATAAATATAGTTTTATAATATTAAATATAATAATAATATATAGATCTAGTATAATTCTATTCTTCAATTTTTATATTTTAAATTAATTAATAAAATTATTAAATAATATTAATTTATATATCAGACTTTATATAACCGCCAGAAAGCAGTTTATAAAAACTAAAAATTATTTAATATTTTTATAAATTATACTAACTTTTTAAATTAA
>NW_017963499.1:0-662 GCF_001890905.1 Aspergillus aculeatus ATCC 16872
AACTATTATATATAAACTCTGCTTTATTTAGGAAATTTATTTAGTAGTTTTAATATTCGGTTATAAAACAGTACAGATAATATTAAAAATTTAATTAATTCTTTTTATTTAACTGTTGGTTTTAGATAAAATATAATTAATAACTGTTTTTTAATTTTAATTTAATAATAAAAATCAGATTAAAATTAACTTATAAATACAGAGCCTCTGTTTATAATTATATTATAAAAAATTCTATATTTTAATTTAATTTTTTAATAAAATAATTCGGTCAGTTCTTCTGCTTAAATTGTATATAATACTACTATAAAACAGTTTATTTTTATAAAATAATTAATAATTATTAATATTAAATCTATTTAATAATTCTAATAATATAATTTGAATAGTTCTGTAATAAAATCTATAATAACTTCAGTTTATAATCTTAATAAAATTAGTAGGCTTTTAAATTTTTTATATAATTAATATCTAACTGGGATTTGGTATTAGCAGATAGAATATATTACTATATAATTTTCTATATTATTTTAAAAATTAATTTAATAGAATTTTTGTAAAAAATTATTTAATTTATTTATTAAATAATCTACTAACAGATTATTATAGTATTACTGCAGTAACTTTTAATATAGATTTTTATTTCTAATATATAAAATCTA
>NW_017963500.1:0-662 GCF_001890905.1 Aspergillus aculeatus ATCC 16872
AAAAAATAATTAATTATTTTAATATAATATATTTATTTTAAAAATAAATCATAAATTAATATTAATACTATAATAGTATTTTAATATTTTTTAATATTTTTAAAAACGGTCGGTGGGATTAGAGATATTTAAAAAATTTAAAATATTTAGATTTATATAAAAAAATTTTAATTTTATAATTTTTAAAAATAAATATAATTATTTTATAATAATATAGATTAATTTAATAATAAAAACTTTTTTAAAATAGCTACTACTAGCAGCTATTATTTAATAAAAATTTTTAAATTAAATTATTTTTTTTTTAAAATTAAACTATAAATTCAGCAGCAGTTGGTCTTTTATTTAAGAAATATTATAAAGATTAAAATTATTAATAATACTATATTATAGCTGATATTTAATTTAGATTCTATTAATTATTATAAAAAATATTAGTAAAAATAATAATTTTTTAGTATTTTTTATTATATTTAATAAATTATATATATTATAAATAATAAATAATAATAATCTGTCAGAGCTTTTTTACTAGCTTTAATTAAATATATATTAATATAATAAATTAATTATAATATAGAAAAATTTATTAAAAAATTCTTATAAATAAAAATATATATATTTAAATACAGTAGTAAAAAATAGATTTAATTATATTAAAA
>NW_017963501.1:0-659 GCF_001890905.1 Aspergillus aculeatus ATCC 16872
AAAATATCTATTTTTTACCGCGTAAGTAGAAATTATATAATATTATTAGAATATCTTTTTTAATATTAAAACTAATAATATAATTTAAAAATTATATATTTTATATTCAGAGGTATAAACCGCACGCCGGTATATTAAATAAATTAAAATTAATAGAAAGACTGTTTTCTTAACTGTATTAATAATAATATTAGTAGAAACTATATTAACAATACTTTTAGTAAATAGTAAATAAATTAAAAAACTACAGCTATACAGTTTAAATATAATATTACAATTTATTATACTGATATTCCATAAAAAAATATTATTTATTATTTACTATAATATAATCTAATTATTTACTATTTTTAATAAGAATAGTAATTTTCTTAATTTTTATATATATATATACGCCTAGACGTACGAGCTTTTATATAAAATAAAATTATATAATAACTTTAATATATATTAAATACAGTTAATTTTTAATATTTTATATAATTAATTATCTTCGTCTATAAATTCGATAAATATAGTACTATAGCCGACTGTGTAAAAAACTTTATCGGTAATAGTCTTAATTTAATATATATAAAAATAAAAATATTAAAATAATATTTAAAATATATTATATTTTCTACAGTTCCGAAGTTAAGTATTTAATTATATTTATAATT
>NW_017963502.1:0-656 GCF_001890905.1 Aspergillus aculeatus ATCC 16872
ATAGATATTAATAAAATGCTTGATTAACTAGCTTGAAATATTTAAATATTAGATTTAATTATTATATATTATAATAATTATAGTATTAATTTTGAATTAAATAATTGATTATATAAGTATTTTTATAAATAATTTTATATTTGATTATTACAGTTTTATAATTATTTGTATTCTTTAATATTGTTAAATATTTATAATCTTTAATTAAATAAATATATAATTTTATTTTTTGCGTATTTTCATATAAAGTATATTTTGTGATTTCTACTACTAGTATTAATATACTAATATTTTAAAAAAATATTTTTTAATTCTAATTATTTAATTCTTATTATTAGTAAAGATTTTATCAAATTAACTATTATTAATATTTGATTATCTCATAAAATATTAAATATAAAGATCTTAATTTTAATTATTATATTTTTAATTATATTATATTTTAAATAATTTTTTATTTGTATTTTAAATTAAAGTAATTTTTATTTATTTATATTACCGTCCGAGCTTAAGTAATATTTAATATAAAAATCTAATTTATTTATAAAAAATAATATTATCACTCATAAAGAAATTGATTTTTAATTCTTGATCTAATATACTGGTATAAATTATATAAAACTCTATATAATATTATAAAATCATATTATTATATT
>NW_017963503.1:0-655 GCF_001890905.1 Aspergillus aculeatus ATCC 16872
TTTTTATATTATTTTTATTTATATAACTTCCGGCTTTTATTTTTTAAATAAATATAAAAAATTAAATATAATAATATATATAAAATTTATTTTATTATTAAAGACTTCCGCTAACAGACCGGTAAGAACTATTAAATAAATAAGATTTATATTATAATAATAAAAAGTATTAGTTTTAAAATTTTTATTATTTTTATTATTATATTTAATGAAATATTATATAATTTTAATATTATTACTGTTTTTTTAATACTAAATGATATAAATTAATATATATTAAATTATCGAAGAATTTTAAAAAAATAATAAATATATATATATTTATAAAATTATTATATAAATTAGAGTAGATATTATATAAATAATATAATATATTTTATAATTTTTTTATTATAAATAATTTTAAATATTTATATATAAATTATTTTATATTTATTAGAAAATATTTTTTTATATTTATTTATATTACTAATATTAAATATTTTTATAATTAATACTTTTAAAAAGCTGTTAAATAATTTTAAAATTTTATTAATAATAATTTTTATATATACTTCTTTAGTATTAATATTATATAAATAAATAATAATATTTATTTTTATAAAAATCTTATATTAAAAATTATTTTAAATATTTTAATTTATCTATCTGTAAA
>NW_017963504.1:0-654 GCF_001890905.1 Aspergillus aculeatus ATCC 16872
ATTACTATATAAAAAATTTATATAATTTATTAAATTATATAAAATCAAATTATAAAGAAATATAATACTAACTAGTTAAAAGAATTAATTCATAAATATTTATTTTATATATAGTTTCAGTATTCCAACGGTCTGTTCAGCCGCCGGACTGGGATCTACCGCTATTCAGCTGATAGGACTGATATATATATATATAATAAATTTAATTCAATTTTAATTCAGACTTTGGCAGCGGTATATATTTTTAAAATTGAAACTTTATTAAAATATATAAAAATTATACTATATAATTTAAATATATTTTTTAAATGTAATTATTTATATTTTATATTTTTATTTAAATAATTTAATTTATATAATAATATAGTTTTATAGTTCTTATAAAAACGCCGACTTTATTTAGACTCAATATTAATTATTTATATATTTTTTTATATACTAATAATTTTATTTATCTAATAATCTAAGAAAACTAATTAATTTAAAGATTTAAATATAAAAATATTATATATTATACAATTTCTGCAGTTATATCTAATATTATCGGCTTTAATTTTTAAAATATTTTTAATATTATAATTAAATATAATTTTAATAAAATATTAATATTATATAATTTTTTATTATTATTGGAATATAAAGCGGCTCCGGCTG
>NW_017963505.1:0-653 GCF_001890905.1 Aspergillus aculeatus ATCC 16872
AATATTTATTAAATATATATATAAAAATATACCGATATAGTCTTTTAGTTAAAAGATATAATTAATATTTTTTAAAGTAATTTTAGTCTTAATTAGTATATATATTTTTAAATACAGTAGTATAACGACTTACTTTACTATATAAAATAAAAGTCTTAATATAATTAAAATAAACAAATATCTTAATTAGAAAAACAAAATTTTATAGAAATAAATTATATTAATTTATTTTTTACAGTCTTAAATAATATTTTATAATTAATTATATCGGTACTAATTAGAATACCGGAATAAAGATTTTTAATAAAATAGATTTTAATTAGTAAATAAAATATACTAACGTTAAAACATGCTGTTTTAAGATCTAAAAATATAGATTTTAAAAATAATATATTTAAATAAATTATAGTAGAAGCTAATATTTTTAATATATAAAAGTATTAATATTTTTATAAATTTTAATATTAAAAATAATATAAATAAGTTTAGTATTATTAATTATAAAAAAATATCTAGTATTAAAATATATAGAAATATATTTACTTATAATACTAAAACCGACTTTTATTATTATAAATATTTAAATACAAAGCAGTTCGCCTGCTGAAGTATATAATTTCTTTTTAATTAATTAAATATAATAATAGATTTAT
>NW_017963507.1:0-650 GCF_001890905.1 Aspergillus aculeatus ATCC 16872
AATTCAGATTCGATTATTTTTATATTTTAAAAAGTAAGAGGGAGAATGAAATGATTACTATATTTTATATTAATAATAATAAAAATATAGATAATTTTAAAAATAATTTTAAAATAGATTATTATTAGTAATAAAAAAAACTAGATTTATTTAAATCTTTGAATATTATATATATTCAGATAGAAATAAAGATCTAGTTTTTATAATTTCTATATTATTATAATTACCGTTCTGAACAGTATACAAAGTAGTATAATATTATTAGTATACTTAATAACAGATATTATTTTTTTTATATTAGATTTTATAAAAAATCTTTTATAAAATATAGTATATTTTTTAGATAGAATATATAGCGCAGGTTGATTAAATAAAAACAGATAAAATAAATAGAATAAATAGAATAAATAAAATAAATAAAATAGATAGAGCAGATAGAATAGATAGAATAAATAAAATAAATAGATTAGAATTAAAAAATATTACTATACTATAATTAAAAAATATATTATATTTTATATATTATTTATATAAGAAGAATATATATATTATAAATTAATCTCCAGTTATTAATCTATCTACTATATCTGATCTTTCTAATCTATAGATATAAATAATTAAAATAATAATTACATTTTAATCTAATCTTA
>NW_017963508.1:0-649 GCF_001890905.1 Aspergillus aculeatus ATCC 16872
TTAATTTAATAAAAAATTCTGTTAAAAAAAGTCTTTATTCTAAATAAATTAAATATAAACTAGAAATATATTAATTTAAGAACTCTGCTAAGATCTCTGAAGAATAGTTTTATAATTAAAATTCTAATTTTTAAAAATATTATAACAGTTTTTATTAAAATATTAATAAATATAAAAATTAATATATTTATTTATATAAATACAGAGTATACTGTATAAATCAGTAAGTTTTTAAATATTTATATTTTATAATTATAAAGTAATTTAAATATAATAAAACGTAATAAAAAAGATCGATTCTGCTGATATATATAATCTATTTTGATTTTATTATCAAAAAATAATTATTTATAAATATTCTATTTCTAATATTGAATCTAAAATCTTATAATATTATTTTAAAAAAGCTATAGATATTATAATATAAAGTATTTTCTAACTACCGCCAGAACCGGCTGGTATATATAATTAAATTATTTTTTTATAAAAAAAAGAAAAAGAAAAAGACTGAAAGTAGTATTTATAAAACTTATTTTTTAAAAAAAATTAATTATGTTAAAAGAATATTAAATAATATAACTGATTATAAACAGCAGAAAATCAGATTCTAATATATATAAAACCTATAAAAAATTTAAAATATTATTTT
>NW_017963509.1:0-648 GCF_001890905.1 Aspergillus aculeatus ATCC 16872
AAAATTATTATTAGAATTAAAAGATTAGTTTTATCTAAATTTTTAAATATTATATATATTTAAATAAAAATAAAAATCTAATTTTTATAATTTTTATATTATTATAATTACCGTTCCGGACAATATAAAAAATAGTATAATATTATTAATATATTTATTTAATAATAAATATTATTTTTTTATATTAAATTCTATAAAAACTTTTTATATAATATAATATATTTTTTAAATAGAATAATAAGAATAGTAAAAGTAATAAAAACAGTAAAAATAAATTAAATAATAAATTATATTTAAAAAATATTACTATATTATAATTAAAAATAGATTATATTTTATATATTATTTATATAAAAAAATATATATATTATAAAATAATCTGCAGTTATTAATCTATTTCTTATATTTAATTTTTTTAATTAATAAATATAAATAATTAAAATAATAATTATATTTTAATCTGATTTTAACTATATAGTTAAAAAAATTTATATTTTAAATCTAATTATTAGATTATAATTAGATTAAGATTAAGATATAACAGTCAGATTAAGCCACTCTAGCTGTTATATATAAAATAAATAGTTAAAAATAAAATTGAAAATAAATAAAAGAATATAATAATATATAATATATATAGATATATTT
>NW_017963510.1:0-647 GCF_001890905.1 Aspergillus aculeatus ATCC 16872
TAATAAGATTTCAGATTATATAATTTTAGATATCTTATATTTTTTATAAATAAGAAGATCGGTATTAAATTATATATAAAAAAAATATAAAACTGCTTGTATTTTTAAAATAAAAAATAAAGTATAGATATATAAATATTAGATAAAATCTATTATATTAAACTATTTAATAAAATAAGAATAAATAAAATATTTAAATAGTTTTATAAGACTGTTGGCTGCTTGATTTGTTATACTGATATAAATAAATTTAATATTTTTTAATATATATTTTAGATTTTTAATTAAAATAATAGCAGATTGATTATTACTATAAATTATAATAGATTTAATTATTAATGCTAGTATAATATTAAAATATTAAATATTTAATTTAATAAAAAAAAATTAAAGTTAAAAAAGTTTTTAGATTGTAACAGTTTAAATAATATACTTATTTTTAATAGAAAATAATATTATAATAGTCTGTTTTTTTAAATTTTAAAAAACTGATTTATTAATAAATTAAAAAATATAGCGAGAAGTTAATATAATATTAAAAATATAAAAACCGATCTAATCGGTATTATAATAATTAATAAAATTAAAAATTTACTATATTGATAAAAAAAATAAATAATTTGATAAATTTAAAAAAATAATATTAA
>NW_017963512.1:0-646 GCF_001890905.1 Aspergillus aculeatus ATCC 16872
AATATATTAATAAGGATTTTAAATTTTTTATTATTATTTTTTATATATAATTAACAGTACTATTTAAAGTTTTAATTTAAAATTTCTATAAAAAATATTAAGTATAAATTAAATTATATAAATAAAACAGAAAATATAATACTAATTTTAAATAATTTTTAAAAAATCAAAATTAATTAAAATATTATAAAGCTGAATATTTTAATTAAGATAAATTTAGAATTCAGCTGAGATTATATTAAATATTATACTATTATTATTAATATTATTAATTATTATATTTAAATAATTAATAAAATAAAATTATATTTATATAAAACTAATAAAATAATTATTATTAGATTTTTATTAATATAAGATTTAAATACCGGTCGGAAGTCTAGTAAAATTTTATGATATTTTATATTTTTATTAAAAAATATTTAATTAAAATAAAAAATATTTTTTTAATTAAAACTAATCTAATAGTTTACTATAATTAATATTTATTTATTATTTAAAAATTCTAAAGGCAGCTGTATATATATTTTTTTTCAGATAGTTTTATGAAATATTCTTTAATTTTATATTTTTCATAAAAAAAAAATTTATTTTTTAATAAAAAAATAAAATAATAAAATTAATTATTTATTTAAATTATATATAT
>NW_017963513.1:0-646 GCF_001890905.1 Aspergillus aculeatus ATCC 16872
TTAATATATTTAATATAATAATAGAATCTAATAATAGATTTACTAATAGTAGTATCAGTAGTATTTTAATTAATATAATTAAAGATTTTAAAACTCATTATCTAAAAACTATTATAATAAATATTTTTAAATATTTTAAAATTATCGACAACTGTATAAATAAACTTACTGATAATAAAAAATATAATTATTTAAAATACTGATTTTAAAAATATTAATTTTTAAAAAATATTTATTTTATTTAGAAAATAATAATAATAATAATAATAATAATAATAAAGATAATATTCTATTTAAAATAATATATATTAAAAATTTTAAATCTAAAGATATTAGTTTTTTTTATTCTAAAATATTTAATAATAAGATTATAAAATAAATTAATTATAATATATATTATAAAGATATTAATATTTATATTAATTATATTAAAAATATTATATAATATTATAATAAAAATATTTTAAAATTAAATTTTTAAATTTATATATATAGAACTGTATTAATATAGTATACTATTAATTTTATTAAATATAGAAAATATCTAATTATTAATATTAATTTTAAAAATAAATAGATTATTAAATTATTAAAATATTTTAAATTTAATTTTATATTATATAATAAAACTAAGTAGTCTGTTTTA
>NW_017963514.1:0-643 GCF_001890905.1 Aspergillus aculeatus ATCC 16872
AATAATTAAAAAATATATTATTAAAATATTTATCTATTTATTAATTATTTTTATAATATTATTAATTATAAAACCGAGATTATAGTTAAGATAAATATTTAAATATATTTTATTAATATAATATTATAATAATATTATTCTAAGATTATTAATTATAAAAAATATATGATTTATATTTTTAATTTAAAAAACAGTTAGTTTTATAAATTATTATATTAATTCTAATCTAATATATATGAAATAATATATTATTTTAATAGTATTATATATTTTTATAAAAATATTTATATTAATTAATTAATTAATATTTTTATTTAAAAAAATTTATTATACTCCCGGTCTGTCTATATTAATAATATATATAATTAATTATATATAATATAAAAATATTTTAATTCTGATTTGTAAAATAATATTTCTAAATTTAAAAAAATGTACTATATTATTAATATTTTTTTAATATTTAGAGTATTAAATATTCTAATAATAAAATTAAATTATTAAATATAATAACTATAGAAAGAATTATAATAAATATTAAAATAAAAAATATAATAATAAAAAAATTACTAAAATAATAAAAAACAGTTTAATTATTATAATTAAAAAAATTGAAATATTTAATTATAATACAGCTAGAATT
>NW_017963515.1:0-640 GCF_001890905.1 Aspergillus aculeatus ATCC 16872
CAGTACCGAATCTTAGTAGATTATAAAAACAACTTATTAAAAAATAAATTATATTTTAGTTTAAAAAGGCGGTATTAATTTTTTATTAAAAATAATAATATACTTCGGGATGTAATATACTATAATATTATAGCTTTTTTTAATATATTAAGATTTATATATAACTGTTTATTAGAATTAAAATAAAAAAATATATATAAATTAATTAGATTATATTAAAAAGCTTTAAAAATATTTAGTTTTTTTATAGACTTAACCGATATACAAACCGAATAGTTCTTTTTAAAATATTTTTTTATAAAATTATTTTTTAATAATAATATCTTTTACTACTGCAGCGGAACGGCCTTTTATATATATTAATATATATAATATTAAAAGCAGCTAATAAGTTTTAAATAATATTCTAATTTAATAAATATATATAAAAATATTAGAATATATAATACAGTTAGTTTTAATTTAAATATAATAAATTTTAAAATATTAATATATAAATTAAGAATTTTTTACAGACGGGAACGCAATAAAAAACTTTTTTTAAAATTTAATTTTTTAAATTTAATTAATTCTATATGTTTAAAGATCTTATATAAATAATATAGATATTTATTAAAAATTAAATCTTTATCTTTCTTTT
>NW_017963516.1:0-638 GCF_001890905.1 Aspergillus aculeatus ATCC 16872
TACTATCGGAGTTTATATAGATTAAATTAAAATAATTTAAATAATATAAATTATATTAGTTTAATATTTTTCTAATCTATAATTATTAATTTAATTTATTTAAATTTTTAATTAAATTTTTAATAATCTAATTAGAAGATTATTTTTTATATTTTTTATCTTTTCTATAAAAAACACCGCAGAAAAGATAAGATTAATAAATATTTTTAAAATAGTACTTTTAATTTTAGTAGTTGAAAATAACTGTATAATTTTATTATAAAATATATATATATAGACTTTAAAATCTATTTTTATTTAAATATAAAATCAAATTAGTATAAGTCTGGGTCTTTTTTTTCAAATACTTTACTGCTGTAGTTACAGTTAGTAAAATATTATATAAATCTATATTTTTAAAATTTTTAAAACTGAAGCTGTAAAAATTTATATAAACTTATTTTCCGGCCGCCATACTACTATACTGTAGAATATGATAATAAAAATATATAGAGAGAGATAAAATAATATATAGAATCGATTCCTACAGTCGCCATTCTTAGAAGACGAATGTAGGGGGTAGTTTGGTGGTTGCCACAGGGTTTTCAGGTATTTATCTATTAGAATAAGTAGTTGATTGAATCTATTATATATAAAAA
>NW_017963517.1:0-634 GCF_001890905.1 Aspergillus aculeatus ATCC 16872
GTTTTATTTAAAATATATCCTATTTTTTTATAAATTTATCTATTAAAACAAGCAATTGATTAAACTTTTTATATATAAAAAGATTAGTAATAAAATTAAAAATTATAATATAAAATAATATAAAAAATAAAATAATAAACTGTAAGTTACTATACAGCTTATATTTAAAAACTTAGTATAGATAATAATTAAAATAATAATATATATAATTATATAAAAAATATTAAAAATAATAAAATATTAAATTTTTAAAATATTAAAGTACTTTTCCAGACCTTAATAATATTAATTATTATATACTATATAGAAAATATTATATAATAAACTGTATAATAAATATAGCCAGAATTCTTTAATTAAAACAGTATTTTAATTATTATTATTAATATAATAAATAATATATTTTAATATATATAAAAGACTGTTATATTTAATATAGAAAAAAACAATAGGATTTACGGCTTTAATATTATTATATAGAATATTAAAAAATTTCAAATATATAAAAAATTAAATATAATTTTTATTTAATTCGATTTTTAAATTTTTTAAATATATATAAAAATATAATAAATAATCGTTTCAGACGTACGAATAGTAAATACTTTTAATAAAAAGTAAAGTTAAATATTTT
>NW_017963518.1:0-630 GCF_001890905.1 Aspergillus aculeatus ATCC 16872
AAAATTTGAATAAATGAATCAAAATAGTGAATAGATGAATAGATGAATAAATAAATAAAGCTCAGGTATTGATAAATAATCAAAGCAAGGGCATAACCGGGCTTATAACTAAGAAGAATTCTGAATACCTTCACTTCCACTTTAATAAAACCTTACTTTTCACTCAAACTTTATATGGGATTCCATACAAAATTTAAGTAAGAGGTAAAGTGAAAGTAAAAGTAAAGTAAAAGATAGATAAAATCAATTTCTTGAATAAGTAACTGATTAAACTGATTGAACTGAATAAATTGAATGAAGTAAACTGAAACTGAACTGAAACTGCTTGCTCAACTAACTAAAAGAACAAAAGGAATTGACCTCTTATTTATAGCTGAATAGCCATATTGATTTTCCGAGGCTTTCCGCGATCATATGAAAAACACATGAAAGTAAATAAATGAATAAATTCCTATTGAACAGGAACAATAGGATGAATAGAAGAAGATTGTTCCAGGCCGTTTTCCCCACTGAGGGGTCACCGGAACTCGGAAATCCACTCCGCGAACTGGCTAACCTGAGGCAGCGAACTGGAGAGCCTGAGGTGGCGAACTAGCGAGCCTGAGGCTACCAACTGGCTATATAGTTGAC
>NW_017963519.1:0-628 GCF_001890905.1 Aspergillus aculeatus ATCC 16872
TTCTATCAATCTGTCTGCTGATGCTAAATATTTTAAATATAATATTTTATATTTTAATTATTTATTATTTTTTTATATAAGAAATATATTAAATATTTTTTATTTATTTTTTTATTTTTATCTATCTGTCTTCTAATACTAAATATACTATTTAATAATTTTTTTAAAAATTTAAATATTAATATACTGAAATTTTTTTTATATTTCAAACTGTAGGATTTTTCGATAATATACTTTTTTATATTTTTAAAAATAATATAATTTAATAAGTAAAAATAAAATATATTTTAAAATATAGAAATTTAACAATAAAAATAAATAAATAGAATATAATTAAACCGCCTGAACACTGAGATTTTTAATAATAAAATATTGAAATCTAATAATTTTAAATTAATTATTTTATAATATAAAATTATTAGATTAATTTATTTATACAATATATAAATATCTATCCGCTGCGGAATAAATTAAATATAATATAAATTTTATAAATAAAAACTTACTACAGACTAATAAAATTTTAATTAAAAAACCCAATTTTAATTTATACTTATTAATTTTAATAATATTTTATTATTATAAAAGATATATTCTCTACAGTAATATTAATTATTCTTAATATTTT
>NW_017963520.1:0-621 GCF_001890905.1 Aspergillus aculeatus ATCC 16872
AACTCTCTTCAGTAGAAGTATTATTTTTAAATTTAGATTTATTTTTAAAATAGTTAAATCTAAAAAAAAAATCTTCTATTATAGCAGGACTGAAACTGGTTTTAAATATTTAATATATTAAATTTATTAAATTAATTAATTAGTTTGCTTATGCAGTAATATTTTAATAAATTATAATATAATATTTCCCGGATTTAATTTATTAATAGTATATTATAAAAAAAACTAGATTTTTTTATATTTTTTTGATAAATTTACTTTTACAGTTTTTATTATACTATCTTACAAAACTAATAATTTCCGATATATATATAAATAAAAAATATCAATTCTTTATATTTTAAATTATATATTAAATTTTATTTAAAGCAGTTTATATTTTATTGATAAAAGTTTTAAAATATTTCTTCAGCTGATTATATTATTTATTAATAGTTTTATTATAAAGTAACCCCGTATTAAATAAAAAAAATTAAATTTATTATTTTATTATTATTAAATTTTATTATAGATATAAGAATTAATTATATTATTTATTAAATATATATTATAATTTTAAAACAGTTTATAAATATATATATATAGATTAATAAATAGTTTTATTATTTTTATCTATAGTTA
>NW_017963521.1:0-621 GCF_001890905.1 Aspergillus aculeatus ATCC 16872
TTATTTTTTTCGTCTGTATTTTAATTTTTTTATTTTAGAATCTATTTTATTATCGTCCGAGCTGATATATAAATATATAGATTTAAAATCTAAATCTAAATTATTTAATATTTAAAAATATAAATAAAATAAGTATTTATAGTTTAATATTCTGTTTATCTTATCTATTATTAATCTAATACTGTATATAAATATTTTTTACATTATATTTCTAATTCTTTTAAAAAAAGAAGAGAGCTTTATTTTTTTTATATTTCTATAAATATATAGAAATATTAGTTTCGTATTATAGCAGTAAGAATATAAATAAAATCATAATAATTAAAATATAAAAAATAATAGAAAAGGATTAAAATAGTGAAAAATAATAGATATTAAAAAGTAAAGAACAGTAGTTGGTAAAATAAAATAAAATATAATATTTATTATTAAAAACAACTGTAATTATATATTAGATATATTGATTTTTTCTAATTCAAACCTACTAATTAAAAATATTTAACAGTTATACTTTTTTAAATAATTTTTTATATATTTTATAAGTCTGCTTTTTTTATATTATATATTATATTTATTACTATATCTAAGCTATTTTATAAAATATTTAAATTATATATTTTT
>NW_017963522.1:0-620 GCF_001890905.1 Aspergillus aculeatus ATCC 16872
TTTAATATTATTTACTACTTTTATTAATAATTACTTATTTTTTTATTAAAATTATTTTATTATAATTACTTACTGTAGTTAAAAAATTTTCTATGTTATTATTATAAAATTTACTAATTCTGTTTTTTTATATAATATTAAATAAATTGAATATTAAAAATTATTTTATAAATTTTATTATATTTATATCGATAATTCTATTATTAGTTTTAAAATATATAATAATTATTATAAATTTCCATCAGCTGTTTTTAATATATTAAAAAAATATAAATTTAAAGTTTAAACTATTTAAAATATATATTAAGTATATTAAGTTTTTTTATTAATTTTTTCGGTGAAAAAAATCGACACTTTAAATTTTATTATATTTAAAAATAAAATTAAAAATTATTTAAAATTATAAATTTCTAAAGATTTTATTAAATTTTAAATATTATTTTAATTTTACTGATTGGTTCTATTATTATATTAAATATTATATATTTAAAACTCTTTTTTTTTAAAAATATAAAATATTTTTTTATATATTTTAAATAATTAAAAAATCTAATATTTTTAAATTATTTAAATATTATTATTAATATTATACAGTGAAGACGTCAGTAGTAAATTTTATT
>NW_017963523.1:0-618 GCF_001890905.1 Aspergillus aculeatus ATCC 16872
ATAAAAATAATTTAAAAAAAGATTATATAAATATTCTTTATCTACAGACAGCTAAAACTGTTCTAAAAAATAATATAAAGATAAACTAAATAGATTTTGTAGCCTCTCTGCTACAAAGATGTAAAGATATTAAGATATTATAATAATATAAAGTTGTTGATTTTGTTTCTGTATATAAAGCTATCGCCAGTTAGATACAGATATATATATAAATAAAAAAAGTAAATAAAATAGATAAAAAGATATTAAGATATATAGACAGCAGCTAATAAATAATCTTTTTATTATTATATTTTTATTATTTATTTAAAAATTTATCGGAATAATATAAATTGCTGTTTTTATTATTATTTTTTATATTTTTCTTAGTATTAATAAAAGTATTATTAAAATGTAATACAGTTATATTTTTTATTATTTTTTAAAAATATAAAATAATATATTTTTTTATAGTATATCTAATTCTTTCTTTTTTCGTATCTGCAATATTCTTAAATATTTTTTAAAAGAATTAATAAACTTAATAAATTTAATAAATTTATTTAGTACTGTTTGGCAGCTTGCAGCTATTTTTATTTATTTAATTAAATATAACGACTACTGTAGTAGAATTAAAAA
>NW_017963524.1:0-617 GCF_001890905.1 Aspergillus aculeatus ATCC 16872
ATTTAATATATATATTTAGATGTTCTGCCGGACGTTTAGATTATATATTATAATTAAAAATTTTAAAATAGTCCTATTTTTAAAATATTAAAGACTTTTAAAAAAAATAAAAAAATAGTTTTTAAAAAATATTAAAACTATATGATTTTTAATAATTAAATAAATATTCTTAAAAATCTATTAAAATAATAAAAATTTAAATTAATATTTTACTGTATTTGCAAGTACGGACTGAAACTTATTCTATATAATAAAATAAACTATTATTTTTTTATTTAAATAATAGTTTATTTTTTACTAAAGAAATAAAAATAATTTTTTTTAAAATTTATTTAATATATTTAAAAAAACTACTGCCGGTAAGTATATAAATATTCTATATATTTATATAAATAAATTATCTAATTCGGTAGAAACGTACGGAATTTTTAATATATATTTATATTTAAATTTAAATATTTATTTAAAGATTAGTATCGATATAGATATTTAGAAAAATCGACTTTAATTTTAATTTAAATAAAAAAAATAGATTTTAAATAGTAAATCTGCTTCGAATATATATATTAAAAAGTACTTTAAAAATATAATTTAATTAATATTCGAAATATAGATTT
>NW_017963525.1:0-615 GCF_001890905.1 Aspergillus aculeatus ATCC 16872
TTATATATTTTAAATTACTACAGTTATATATTATTAATATTAATAATAATTCAGATCTTTATATTAATACTTTTCTATAAGCTTTTTTAATAATTAATTTATTTATATTTTTATATTTTTAATACTGCAGCTATGCGGCCACCTGCAGATCTATCTTTAAATTATAAAAAATCTTTTATTATAAAAAATTAATATTATAAAATATCGACTATACTTCTACTATCTATACTAATATTATAGTTTATATTAAAGTCTTTAAATAATATAATACTATCTATTTAAAAAATATAATAGTAGATTAAATAAAATATTTTTATATTATTTTTTATTTATATAACTTCCGGCTTTTATTTTTTAAATAAATATAAAAATTAAATATAATAATATATATAAAATTTATTTTATTATTAAAAACTTCTACTAATAGACTGATAAAAACTATTAGATAGGCGAGATCTATATTATAATAGTAAAAAGTATTAGTTTTAAAATTCTTATTATTTTTATTATTATATTTAATTAGATACTATATAATTTTAATATTATTGTCTTTTTTAATACCGAACTACGCGAACCGATATATATTAAATTACCCGAAAAAAACTTTAAAAAAAA
>NW_017963526.1:0-615 GCF_001890905.1 Aspergillus aculeatus ATCC 16872
ACTATTATCTGTATCGCAATTTTTAACTAATTATATTAATATTTATTTTATTTTATATTTTAATTCTTAATTTTATTATTATTCTTCTTTCAGTAAAGAGATACAATCAGTATTTTATAATAATAAATAAATTTATTAAAAAAATTAATATAATTTCTGGCTTTTTTAGACTGAATAATAATAAAATAAAAAAGATTTTTATATATTATTTATAAATAAATAATTAGAATTTACTGATAATCTTTATTTTTAATAAAAATTCTTATTTTACAGCCGAGCTATAAAAAAAAATCTTTAAAAATATTAAAAATTAATTAATATTATAGTATAATATTTTATTTATAGACAGATAATTAGTTAGAATAAACTATTTAAACTATTAAAATTATATTTTAATATATATATATAAAATTTTAATAATATTATCTAAATAGACTATTTATTTTTTATTATATTTATAATAAATAGTTTATTAAATATAACAATAAACAAAATATTATATAAATTAATATATAAATTAAAATTATATATTTTCTAATTAATTATATATTTAATTTTTTATAAATAGAACTATTATATTTATTTAAATATTAAAGAAATATATAAATATACAGT
>NW_017963527.1:0-614 GCF_001890905.1 Aspergillus aculeatus ATCC 16872
AAAAATAATAGAGTACGTTATATTATTCTAATTATTATATTTATAAGATTTAAAATTATTTCATTATATNTTTAAAAATATTTCTATATAGAAGATTATTTTTAAACTGTTTTTTTCTACTAAAAAGATTACCGGAACTTAAAGATTTATTCTACAAACTAACAAGCCTAAGATGGCGAACTGATAAGTCTGAAGTAGCAAACTGATAAGTTTAAAACTACCAACTAGTAGCTATATAATTAATATATTCCTACAGTTTAAATAAGATTGAGAAGATTGATAAAAGTTAAATAAATAAAATACTAAAATAGAAAGGAAATAAATAAAAGAAATAGTAATCTAATTAGTATTATTAAATTAATAAATAAATATATTAAGCTGATTAATAGATTTATTATATTTCTAATTTTCAAATTACTTAATCAGATTATATGTTTTTATTTTATTAGTTAGAATTTATTAAATATTAATACATTTATCAAGGATTTTCTGTCTAAGCTAGTAATTGGCTATATTCATATGTTTTAAATTCATCCGAAAAAAATAAGATTAATTAAAATTTTTATTATTCAATAATTATTATATAATATAAAAAATAATAATTAGAATAAATC
>NW_017963528.1:0-613 GCF_001890905.1 Aspergillus aculeatus ATCC 16872
AATAGAAATCTTAATTAACTCTTTTTTTAAATTTAAAATATATTAATATAGTTTATTACTGATTCAGACAGAAAGTTTTTAATAAATTTATTAATATTTAATAGATTTTAATTAATAAAATATAAATAGATAGTCTGATTAAGCAACATTAAGATTAGAAATACATTAAATTTATTAAATAGTTTAATATAATTATTTATTAATTTATTAATATTAATCAGATTATTATTACTTTTATTTATATTTTTTAATTTTAGTATTTTATTTATTTTAGTTTTATTAAGCTTTTAAATCTTATTTAAATTATAAAAATATATTAATTATATAGTTAGTTAATAGTCTCAGACTTGCTAGTTTACTATTTTAAACTTTTAAATTTACTATTTTAAATTAATTAGTTTGCAGAGTGGATTTCTGAGTTCTAATAATTTTTTTAAATAAAAAATTAATCTAAAATCATCTTCTTTTATTTATTCTATTATTTCTGTTTAATAGAAATTTATTTATTTATTTACTTTTATATATTCTTTATATAATTGCGGAAAATCTCGGAAAATCAATATAGCTATTCAGTTATAAATAAAAGATTAATTTCTATTATTCTTTAAGTTAC
>NW_017963529.1:0-613 GCF_001890905.1 Aspergillus aculeatus ATCC 16872
ACCGCCGGCTGTAGAAAACTGTAAAGATTTAAAACTATAAAATTATTGTTATATTTTAAAAATCTAATTAAATGTATATTAATATATAATGTAAATATTAAAAAAATAAATTATTTATTTTTACTATAAAACCTACCGGGACTGTATTAAAACATTTAGTAAAAACTTTTTTAAAATTTATAATTTTATTAAAATAAAAAATAATTTTTATAATTTCTTTATATACTACTAATCTATATAGATAATATAATATATTATTTATTTAAAATAAAAATTAAAATTTTATTTAATAATTTTTTAATATTATTTTTAATAGATTTTACTGATATTACCGGCTTCGTTTATTCAAAAAAATAAAGTGATTAACAATACTATTATCAAAATAAAAAAAATAAACAACTAATTTAATTGAAATAAGATTTTAAATTATAATAGTCTTACTAATTATTTATTTTAAATTCTAACAACCGGTACGAGACTAGTTCTATTATTAATAATTTTATTTAATTAATATTTTTTAATAAAAAATATTATTTAAAATATTTTGAAAAATTAATTACTATTATTTTTTATAGATCTAATAAAAATAATTATAGAATATTTAAACCTTACT
>NW_017963530.1:0-611 GCF_001890905.1 Aspergillus aculeatus ATCC 16872
AATATTTATTTCTATAATATTATTATTTATTTAATATACAGTAATATAATTATTATTTATTATAATATTAAAATAAAAGTATTATTTAATAATAATATTTTTAAAGGATTTATTTATTATTTAAATAAATAAAAAGTCTGAATTAATAAAATATATATATATTACTAATTCTATATTATCTAATAATTTAAATATATAATTATAATTTTTAATAAGCTTAATCTTAATTTTAATTCATAAATTTATTAATATATATATAGATATAACTATATACTTTTATATATAAATTGAAATATTTATATAATTATATTTTAATTATATTTATATTTTAATAAGAAAGTTATTATAATTTTTTATATATATAATTTATTTATTATAATATAATATTATATTCTTTCAGCTAATTATATTTATATTAATTAATAAATCTAATTTAAAATCTTTATTTTTTATAGTTAATAATTTAATAGTAATATAAGCGAACGATAGTTTGATCTTATTAAAATTATAATTATAATATATTTTATATAAATAGATATTTAAATAATTATTTAAATAATTATTCGAATAGTCGGAATTGTTAGAGATATAATAAAAAAAAATAATATTTT
>NW_017963531.1:0-607 GCF_001890905.1 Aspergillus aculeatus ATCC 16872
CTGGTATAGCTAAATTAATCAAATTATAATTATTATATTATAAAATTTAAAATATATTAATATTTTTATATAATTAATAGATTTTGTAAAAAAAAATGATTATAATAGCATATCCGGCCGTCTGCCTGCTAAATTTGATAAAATTAATTAAATTGGTTAAATTTATTATTAAATAACTTTTTCTTAAAGGTATTATTAGAATTTTTTATTATATTTTTTAAATTTAGACTTTTAAATATTATTTAAATATAAATATTAATAACTATAATATATCTATATTTAAATTAGATTTTTTTGAAGTTATTAATAATTAAAATATCAATATTAATAATATTCTCTAGCCGAATAATGTTTTAAAATTTATATAAAAATAAATAAATATTTTTATTATATTATTAGCTCTAGTTATTTTTATTTTTATATTAAAATTAAAATATAGTTAATATTTGAATAAATAATTTTTATTATAATATATTTATTAAACACTAAATAAAAATCAGAATAATTACTAATTATCTCGGTATATTAATAGAAATAAATAAAAATAACTTTACTAAAAATAGTATTAAAAAGAATATTATACTATTAATAATATTTAATAATAAAA
>NW_017963532.1:0-606 GCF_001890905.1 Aspergillus aculeatus ATCC 16872
AATATAATATAATAAAAAAATTATTTATATAAAAACGATTAAGTTTTTATTTTTAATAAAATTAATAAAAAAACATTATAAAATATATTATATCTATAATCAGTTTTTTATAATTAAAATAATTATTATTATTTTTAATAATATAAAAATATTATATCTATACCGATTTGTATTTTCTTTCATAATTAATTTAATTTAAAAAGTTAATATAATTTATAAAAATATTAAATAGTTTTCAGTTTTTATAAACTGTCTTTTAATAATTATATAAGATTTAATATATAAATTAATATTTTTTTAATAATTTTTATTAATTTTATTTAAAATATAAGAATAAAATATAGAATTATATTAAATTTATATATTATTATTATATTTAATATTATAAAACTATATTTATATAAATTATAATTTACAGCTGTTATTAATTAGAAAAAAATTATAAATATAAAATAATTTATTTATAATATTAAATAAAATGATTTTATCAGCTGTATAAGAATTAAAAGAATAATTAATTAATATAAAAATCTAAAATTTCATTATAATAATAAATCTTTTTAATAAAATATCAGCTTTTTAAATCTATAGAATTAAATAGATTTT
>NW_017963533.1:0-605 GCF_001890905.1 Aspergillus aculeatus ATCC 16872
AAAAATATATTTTTATATAAAATTTTATATTTATTTTATTTATAGAATAGAATAGATTAATATCTTATTATTTAAGATTTTTTATATTAATTTTAGATTAATATTAATAATTAACAATTTATTTACTTTAATAAATATTTTATTTATAATATTATAAATTAAATATTTTAAATTAATAAAAATATAAATTATTATAGTAAGATCTAAAAATAGCCTTTATTAAAAAATTATAGAATTATATGTTTATTTTTAAAAATTTTTTATTTTCTTTTAATTTTATTTAATAATTTTTATTTAAATATATAACTTTATATTAAACTTTTTTTTTAAATTAGAATTTTTATTTAAAAAAATATATTATTTTTTATTATTAAAAGACGGGTATAGCTGTAGCTATATTTATTAATTATATAATAAATTTTAAAAAAATATTAATAAAATAAAAATATCTGTTTTATTTATAAATAAAAAATAATAATTTATTTTATATTTCTTTTATATTTTATAAAGTATTATTTATTAAATCTATTTTTTAAAAAATTATCAGTTATTATATAAAAAGTAGTATTTTTCTTATTATATAATAATTATTGAAAATAGATTTT
>NW_017963534.1:0-603 GCF_001890905.1 Aspergillus aculeatus ATCC 16872
TATATAACCTCGAAAACTGCTATTTTATTTTAATTAAAAATTATTAATAATATAAAGTAAGGTTTAAAAAATATATTCTTTTTTAATATAATTTTTTATATTTATTATACTGTATGTCTTTACATTTTATAATATTAAAAATTTAAAATTTAAAAATTAATTTATTACATTATTATTTTTATAAGAATTATAAAAAGAAAATATTATTAATTATATTTAAATAAATATTTAGTTAGATATTTAATAAAAACTATTATATATATTACTTATTTTTTTATTTAAAATAGATTTTTTTAATTATTACTTTTTTAAATCTCTATAATTTGATAAATTAAATTTTTAAAATTAAATTTTATATTTTATATTTATTTATTACTTATTGTTCCGAACTATTAAATATATTTAATTAAAATAAATAATTAATTTTATTATTTTATTTTTTTATTAAGTATTAAATTTTTTTCAATTAAATATAGATTAGAGAATATTTTTTTAAAATTATTAAAAAATCTATATATATAATTAGTATTCAAATTTTTTAGATAATAAATAAATATTAATTATAATAGACTACTAAATTAGCTTTAATTAAAAAAATATAAA
>NW_017963535.1:0-603 GCF_001890905.1 Aspergillus aculeatus ATCC 16872
ATTAATAATATATAATTATAATAATTTAAAAAATATATAAAATAATTTATAAATATAAATTAAATAATATAACAGCTGTTATAATATAATTTTTATAATTATAAATACTAAAAATATATTACTATTAATAATTAAAAATTAATAATTATTAATTTATTATTAAAAGTATTATTTTTAATAATAAAAATAATATATTAAAAGTATTTAAAAATATATTATATATAATATTATTTTTAATATTTAATAAAAGTAATATACCGGTTTATTTATACTTAATAAGCTAATTAAATTTTATATTATTATTTTTTTTAAAATTAGAATACTAAAAAACTTTATTTAAAATAGTTTTTAATATTAAAAAAATATAATAAATAAAAATTAATAATAAATATTATTTAAAAATTATTTTATATATTAAAAGTACTACTGCATACAGAATCGAAATTATATATAAATATAATAATAAATATTTAAAAAATTAGTTTTTTATTAAATATAATATTATAAATATAGATAATTTAATACATTTTAATATTATAAATTTTATAAATAGATTTAGAATAGCTAATAAAATAGTTTTTTTTATATATAATTATTTAATTT
>NW_017963536.1:0-603 GCF_001890905.1 Aspergillus aculeatus ATCC 16872
TAAATTTCTATAATTTATAATAAATAGAATTTTTAGAATTAAATCTTATATATTTTATAATTGCCTGTCGCCTATTATTCCGAACTGTTAAATATATTTAATTTAAATAAATAATTAATCTTACTGCTTTATTTTTCTGCTGAAAATTAAGTTTTTTTAAATTAAATATATATTAAAAAAATATTTTTTTAGAGTTGTCGAAAAAATATATATATATAATTATTATTAAAATTTTTAAATAATAAATAAATATTAATTACAGTAGACTACTGGACCAGTTCTAATTAAAAAGTATTTTTTATTTTAATTAGATCTTTTTTTAATAAAAAAATATAGATTATTATAAAGTTCTACTGGATTTCCGATCAGTATTTGGATTTTGTATTAATAAAAATCTAATTATAATTATTTTATTAATTTTATATAAATATAATCTGGTCTATTAATTATTAAATATAATAATTAATAATATTAATAATAATAATTTAATATTTAATATAATCTTATCTGAACTCCAAGCCTAGTTCAACTAGAATATCCAGCTTTATAATATTTTAATTAATTCTGATTTTTTAAAGATTATTCAGAATTAGTATTATATAT
>NW_017963537.1:0-599 GCF_001890905.1 Aspergillus aculeatus ATCC 16872
ATAATTAATAATTTATTTATAAAATTATATTAATTTTTATTTTTATATAATTATTTTTTAAATTAACTGAAAATACAACTATCGATTTATTTTTATATATTTTAAATAAATAACAGTTCGAATAGAAAAATATTATTTATTATATAAATAAAAATAAAAATTATTATAATAATTTCTTTTAAAGCGTCTAAAATCAGGATTTCTATAATTAAAAATTCTAGTTTTAATTTTAAAAATATGAAAATAATTTTAAAAATATGAAAATAATTTAAATAATTAAAAATATTAAAATATTAAAATAATTTAAATAAATAAAAATATTAAAATAATATTAATAATTAAAAATAATATAATAATTATTTATTTTAAAATAATTAAAACTATCTGTAGTAATCTAAGCTGTAGCAGTTATATTATAATTAATAATATTTATATATTTTTTATAATTGATAATAAAATTAAATAGTTTTAATATAATATATAGTTAAGTTAGATGTAAAATATAAATATAAATAATTATTAATTTTAGAATTAAAATAATAAGAATTATAAATTTCAAAATTATTAGAATTAATAATAAAAAGATTATAGTTATGTTA
>NW_017963538.1:0-599 GCF_001890905.1 Aspergillus aculeatus ATCC 16872
AATAATTTTAATTAAATTAAAATAAAATCAGCTCCGGCGATAGCAGCAGATTAATTTTAAAAATTATTAAATAAATCTTTAAGATTAATACTATTAATTAAAATAAAAAAAACTTTAATTATTCAATAAAAAATAGAAAATTAAAGGAGGACTTTTGGTAAATAAAAATATTAATATATTTTATAATATTAAAATAATATTAATTTAATTAAAAATATTTTTATATATTATATATTTTTAATATTTAAATATATTTTAAATTTTTTAAATATTTTACTGTAGATAAAACTCTTCGGTATTTAAAAATATTATAAAAAGTTTTATTTAATTTAAATAATAAGATAAAAATAGATAACAGAATTTTAATAATCAGATTCTAAGTATAATAAAAATAAAATATTTTTTTCAAAATAGTTTAATATCTATTATACCAGTCAATATTATTATTAAATTATATATTTTTTAAATTTTTTAAAATTTTAATATCGGATTTAAAATAATTATAACTATATAGATATAGTCTTTTTGTCGGATATATATAATAATAATGTTTTTTTAAATTTTTTATAATATATATTTTATAAGTTTTTAAAAATCTT
>NW_017963539.1:0-599 GCF_001890905.1 Aspergillus aculeatus ATCC 16872
TATTAATATAATAAAATCTTTTATTTTTAATTTTAATAAAAATAGTTTAAATATTTATTTCTCTTCTTTTTATATACGTCTGCAAGACGTTCTATATAAAGATATTAAGATCTAATTTATATAAAAAATTATTTTAGTTATTTTTTTATTTAGATAGTAGATATAAATAACAAATTTTAAATATAGTTAAATCTAAATTATATTTAAATAATTATATATATCTGTTATATGTACTGTTTTATAGTTTATTGTAATATTTTAAATAAATATTTAAATAAGAAAATCTGTTTAAATATTTTTTATAGTATATATAATATTGATTAGTAAATAGTTCTAAGTTTAATTTAAATCTAAAGAAAAATACTATTTAAAGAATAGAAAGAAGATCTGTATATATAGATTAAGTTATATAAAGATTTTTAATCTTAAAATATAAGAAATATATATTAATTAAATATTAATCTTTAAAAATATATTTCTAAATTGTAACACATTATTTTCTTTTTATAATAATAAATAATTTTCTAAAATAATTTAAAAAAATATAGATATTCTTATATTATATTACTTTATTATACTATTTAATATAAAAGTTTTTT
>NW_017963540.1:0-598 GCF_001890905.1 Aspergillus aculeatus ATCC 16872
TAGAAAGCATTTAAAAATCTTATTAATAAATATTTAGAGGTCTGAAGTAATAAAAAGATAATAAAAGTTTTTATAAACTATTAGCTTTGTATTTTTTTATATAATAATTAAAAGAATAAATTTAATAAAACTGTAAAAGTTTATAAACTAAATTTAAAATATTAAAAAAATTATAAATAATATTTTTAACAAACTGCTCAAAATAAACTATATAAAAAGATCTAAGAATTTTATATTTTTAAATACCTCTATATTTATTATTATTAAAATAATAATTAATAATATTAAATAAAAATTACTGAAATTATATTCAGTAATTAATATTTAAACTTTAAATATATTTACTATTTTTAATATATATTTAGTAATAATATAGATAAATATAATTACTGCTTTTATTAATATATTTTATTTATTTATTTTTAATATAATTAAAATATTTTACTAATAATCTATCTACTCCGATAGTTAGAGATTTATTAAATATAATATTATACTAAGATTAGTAAATTTTTTAAGTATTTATTTAATAAATTATCTGAATTTAATTCTTATATTTAATAATAAATTAAGAATCTATTTAAAATATATAAATTTT
>NW_017963541.1:0-595 GCF_001890905.1 Aspergillus aculeatus ATCC 16872
CTCTTACGTAAAATTAGTTACTTAAAATTTAATAAAATCTTTTAGTAAATTTTAAAAGCTGTAGAAAAACAAGTATTTTATCTATATCTTTCTAATAAATATATTTAATTATATAATATTTTTTTATATTACTTTATTAAAATTTTAAAAAGTTAGAAGAGACATTTTTAAAACTTTATTAATATTAGATTTAGATAATAATAAAAAATAGAAGATAAAGCAGATACTGGATTATTTATATTATTAAAAAGATTAATTTTATTTAGTAAAATAATAAGAATAGTCTTCCGAATATAATTAATAATTACTGATAGAAAATTTAATAATCAGATTATATTTTTCTATTTTATAAAATATAAATTAAGATTAATATATAATAAAAATAATAATAAAATAACTACAAAACATAGATAATATATATAAAATTTATAATAAAAAAATATAAATCTATTATATTATATATTTATTTTATTTATAATTATATATATAAACTATAAGAAAAATAATTTTAAAGAAAATCCAGATTATGTATATTTAACAGATCTAAATATAATAAAATACTACTGTAAAAATATTAGAATAGAAGCTAAATAAT
>NW_017963542.1:0-595 GCF_001890905.1 Aspergillus aculeatus ATCC 16872
CTTCTACATTTAAAAACTGAAGCTGCCCTGTTTTTTAATAAGATAAATATAAAAAAATATATTACTATCGAAATATAATAATTTATAATAATTTAATTTTCTATATCTATATTTAAAAATAAATTAAAATAAATTTTTATTCAATTATTAACAGTAGCAGCACAAATCTTATTAATAATAATTTAAATAGTTTTATATATCTTTCTAAATTCTATATTAATATAAAAATTAATAAATATTTACTATAGATAATAAAGCAGTATTATAATAAATTTAAATAAATATTAAAGCAGTAGACTAATATAATAGGCGAATAGTAAAGTATGATTATTAAATAAAAAAAAATATTTAAAATTTTTAAATTTTTTATTAATAAGATTAAAAAAATAAAAATAAGTTGCTTTTAAATAAGATTTTAATAATTAGTAGATAAGATATTTTCCAGTACCGATTAAAGTATTACTTTATAATTAAATAAATAAAACTGTTGAAAAAATTAAAATAAAATATTATATAATTTCCGCAGCGTACGTCTACCCCGTCTGACTTAAAGTTTTATAAAAATAATCTTATTAAGCTTAAATAAATTATTATT
>NW_017963543.1:0-594 GCF_001890905.1 Aspergillus aculeatus ATCC 16872
ATTTATAATATTACGATCTTTTTTCGAATAGATAATAGATATACAGTTTATTAATATAAAACTATTATTTCTTTTATAAAATATAAAATTATTAATTTTTAGATATATTAATAATACCGATATTTAAATTACTAGAATATGTTTAAATATTAAAAAATATAATAAAATTTATAAATTCTTTTTTATAACTACTTTTATAAATATTTATATTATTTGAAAAGATAAAAGATTTAAATTATTAAAATTAACTTTTAAAAATAAAAATATTTAAAATCGACTGAATAAAATATAGTATTAGAAGATTTTATAATAGATAAAATATTTATAAATATAGAAATAGAAACTACCGAAAACAGTTTATTAAATTAAATATAAAATAATTTATTAAAAATAATTAATAAAATATTTATTATAATATCTAATTAAATAAGTAATTCAGTAATATATTATTTATAATTAAAACAGCTGATAATAGAAGAACATTTTAGACTAATATATATAAAATTAATAATATTTTTTATTAATAATATATATAATAATATATTTATTATTTATTAATATATTAAACAGGACTCTGCAACTAATAGTAACTGA
>NW_017963544.1:0-593 GCF_001890905.1 Aspergillus aculeatus ATCC 16872
TTTAAATTTTTAAATATTATTTTAATTATAAATATTAAAGACTGCAGTATATTTATATTTAAATTAAATTTTTTTAAAACTATTAATAATTAAAATATTAATATTAATAATATTATCCGGCCGGATAATATTTTAAAATTTATATAAAAATAAATAGATATTTTTATTATATTATCAGCTCTAGTTTTTTTTTAGTATTTATATTATAATTAAAAATAATTAATATTTTAATAAATAGTTTTTATTATAATATATTAATTAAATATTAAATAAAAATTAGAATAGCTACCGGCTGCGCCGGCGTATTAATAAAATTAAATAAAAATAAATTTATTAAAAATAATTATAAAAAAGAATAATTTATTAATAATATTTAATAATAAGATTCGATCAGTCTGATTTTTTTAAAAAATATTTTTAAAAATATTTTTTATTTAATACGGATAAGCCGGTAGTAAAAGCAGACTAAGCCGGTAGTTTTATTAATTAAAATATTTAATATAATTAAATTAATTATAAAAAAATTTATTATTAAAAATATAATTAAATTTAATAGATTTAGTACAAACTAAATATATTATTTTAATTTATAT
>NW_017963545.1:0-591 GCF_001890905.1 Aspergillus aculeatus ATCC 16872
ATCTGTAATAATTATATATCTAATGAATATATTTTTAAAATTATTATTATTTTTAAAAAAATTTTAAAATTAATATATTTTATATTTTCGAAAATAATTTATTTTTTATATTAAAATATATTATTTATAATATTATTACCGGTTGAATTACCGTTTAAAATTATAAATATATTTATTTTATTTATTTATATTCGAAATTTTTTATTTAATTTATAATAATTATTATTACTAAAAATTTAATAAATATATTCTAAAGCTGAACGGTTTTATTTTATATAAAAAAATATAAACTATTCTACTAATATATTATTTATTATTTTATATATTTTAAAAATAAAATATATTACTATTTATTATATAATATATTTTTAATTTATTATTTTTAAACAGATTATTTAAAAACTGTTACTATAAATTTTATTATTAATTTTTCTAAATAAATATAAAATATAATACTACTTTTATTATAATTAATAAATTTTATTAAATATATTAATATTTTTAAAAGAATTATTTTTAAATAAAAAAGTAGATTAATAGAATTTTACTTTTATTAATTATATAAAAAATTATAATTAGAATAATCCGAAG
>NW_017963546.1:0-591 GCF_001890905.1 Aspergillus aculeatus ATCC 16872
GTTTTTTAATAGATTTAAAATTAAAATAAATTTTTAAATATTAAAAAAGAAGTTTATAACTGAGCTAATTTTTTATTTTTTAATTCTAAATATATAATAGTAATAGAGATAGATTTTTCGGGCTGTAATATAAAAAAATATTCTTTTAAAATACTTAAAAATAAAAAATTATATTTTTATATTTATTTTTTTAAAAGAAATACTCTAGCTGAATATAATTATAAAATTTATAATAAAAAATTACTAATGATTATATAATATCTAAAAATATAGAATACTAAGTTATATTTACTATTAGAATTTAAAATAATAATTAATTATCAAAATCTAAAAATACTTTTTTTGAACTATATAAATTTATAAAGAAATATATATAATAAAATTTAATTTTAAGCAGATTTAACTTTAAACTAGTTTAGTAGAAAAAAACAGAAAATAAATAAATAAATATTTTTTATTATAGAAATAAAATATATTCGATAAATAAAATCTTAAAATATTATTTTATATCATTTAGATTTTTAATAAAATATTAGAAGATTTTAAATTTAAAACTTATTTATTTATTATAGCTTTATTATAATTATAAAA
>NW_017963547.1:0-590 GCF_001890905.1 Aspergillus aculeatus ATCC 16872
AAAATATATTTATAATTATTTTTAGCATTAATAACTGCTGTACTGATTACTATTATAAAAACCTACTTTTACTATAAAATATAAAATATTTAAAAATTAATAAAAGATATTAATATATTAAAAATAATAGACGGTCTGCCGACAGATATTAAAATAAAAATAAAAAATATATTAAAAGATATTTTTATTAGTTTAGTAGTAAGTTTTGTAATTTTAATTTAAATAATAAAAATAATAATAATAATTTTTTTAATTTTTTTAAAATATTAAAACAGTATAAATAGTACTTATAACAGAGATAATAAATTTTATTATAATTAAAATATATAGAATCTTTTAAATTCTAAATATAATAATAAATATAGTAGTTAAGATTCTATATTTAATTTTTCTAAATATTTATATTAATAAAAAACTAATACAATTAGCTATTTTTCTGATTATCTTTCTAATAATCTGATTATTAATTACTATAAAAAATTCTAATAATTAAAAAATATATTATAGAAATATTTATTTCTTTATTAATTGTTTTTATAATATTATTAATTATAAAAATAAAACTATAACTAAAAAGAATATTTAAATAT
>NW_017963548.1:0-589 GCF_001890905.1 Aspergillus aculeatus ATCC 16872
AAAATTATTATATTAGTTTTATAAAAACTATAATAAAACTTTTATGATTTTATATTTATAAAAAATATTTTTTAATAAATTTTTTTTCAGTCTATCTATCTGATTAGTAGACTATTTTTTTCTATATAAAATTATTATATAAAACTTTATAATCTATTTAGAATTATTAAATAATAAATAATATTTTTTTTATTATAATAAAAAAATGGTTTATATACAGCTATAATATTTAATATATTTATATTTAAATATATTATAATATTTTATATAAAATTAATAAAAACGGCTGTAGTAGTTATATTAAAAAAATTTTATAATTAAAAAAATATATTATTATAATTTTAATATAAAAAATAGTTTTATATATAGCTTTTTTTAATAATTAAAAAAGATTTTATTAATCTTAAAAATCTATATATTATAAATAATTATTTTTATTTAATTTTTCAGACTGCCTGCCGGGCCTTAGAGCTATTAGATAATAATAAAAAAATAATTTTTAATATTTAATAAAATTAAAACTATTTATAACTAATTTAATTTTATAATTTTTGTTTATGACAGTTCTATTTTATAGCTTTTTAAATAA
>NW_017963549.1:0-587 GCF_001890905.1 Aspergillus aculeatus ATCC 16872
AACAAATAATATATATTAATAATTATATAATCTTAAAAATATTATAGTCTGATTTGTACTAGCAAATTAGCCTTCTGACTAAGTAGATTATTAATAGTCTGTATAATTATAGATAAAAAATTTAATGAACGTTAAATTTCTTTTATTAAAATTAAAAGTATAAGTTTTTCAGTATCGTTCTGTCTGATAAATTCCTATTCTACAGTCGGTTTTTAATCTATAATTAGTTTTATTTTATAGTCGGTTTCTATTCTACAATTAGTTCCTATTCTATAATTAATTTTTCTTTTACAGTAGATTTCTACTCTGCAGTTGGTTTCTACTCTACAGTTAGTTTTTATTCTATAATTAATTCTTATTCTACAGTTGGTTCCTATTCTGCAGTTAGTTTCTACTTTATAGTTAATTTTTACTTTATAGTTAGTTTTTATTTTACAGTTAGTTCTTATTCTATAATTAATTCTTATTTTATAGTTGGTTTCTATTTTATAATCGGTCTCTACTCTGCAGTTGGTTTCTACTTTACAGTTAGTTTTTTATTTTATAATTAATTTTTATTTTATAATTAGTTTTTATTCTATAATTAG
>NW_017963550.1:0-584 GCF_001890905.1 Aspergillus aculeatus ATCC 16872
TCACGTGCTGTTTAACTCTCTTTTCAAAGTGCTTTTCATCTTTCGATCACTCTACTTGTGCGCTATCGGTCTCCGGCCAGTATTTAGCTTTAGATGAAATTTACCACCCATTTAGAGCTGCATTCCCAAACAACTCGACTCGTCGAAGGAGCTTTACACGGGCACGGACACCCCGCCCAAGACGGGATTCTCACCCTCTCTGACGGCCCGTTCCAGGGCACTTAGACGGGGGCCGCACCCAAAGCATCCTCTGCAAATTACAACGCGGACCCCGAAGGGGCCAGCTTTCAAATTTGAGCTCTTGCCGCTTCACTCGCCGTTACTGAGGCAATCCCGGTTGGTTTCTTTTCCTCCGCTTATTGATATGCTTAAGTTCAGCGGGTATCCCTACCTGATCCGAGGTCAATCTGAGAAGATTGGGGGTCGAGGCAAGCCCCGGCCGGGCCCATAGAGCGGGTGACAGAGCCCCATACGCTCGAGGACCGGACGGTGCCGCCGTTTCTCTCGAGGCCCGCCCCCGGGGGGGCGCGGCCCAACAACCAGCGGGGCTGGAGGGGAGAAATGACGCTCGGACAGGCATGCCC
>NW_017963551.1:0-580 GCF_001890905.1 Aspergillus aculeatus ATCC 16872
CTTATTATATATATAGTCTATCTGTATTAATAATATATAAAATTAATTATATATAATATAAGAATATTTTAATTTTAACTTATAAAATAATATTTCTAAATTAAAAGAATATATTATATTATTAATATTTCTTTAATATTTAGAATATTAGATATTTTAATAATAAAATAAAATTATTAAATATAATTATTATAGAAAGAATTATAATAAGTATTAAAATAAAAAATATGATAATAAAAAAAAACTGTTAAATAATAAAAAATAGTTTAATTATTATAATTAAAAAAAATAGAAATAATCTGTTATAATATAATTAGAATTTTTTTTTTTAAAATTTTTATAATAAATATAAATATAAATAAATAAATATATTCTGTATATGTAACGGACCTTTCGATATATTATATATTATAAATATTATTAATTAATATTTTAAATTATAATATTTTTAATATTTATAATAAATCTTATATTAATTACTACCGTTTTAATATTAATTATATTTTTAGTAATAATCTATTAAAAAACCTTATTCTAATAGAAATAGAACTGATATAAATTAATAGTAATTTTAAAATTA
>NW_017963552.1:0-580 GCF_001890905.1 Aspergillus aculeatus ATCC 16872
GATAAAATTATTATTAGATTTATTAAAATTAAAGATTTTCTTTGTAATAATTTTTATTTAAATAGTCTGATGCTTCGGAGGGCTGGGGCCTATTAGTTAAAAATTATAAAACCTTTTTTAAAATTATAAAAATATTTTTGATATTATTTACAGAATATTAAATATAGTTTTTTTATTTGAATTTTTATATTATATATAATATGTCAGTCGCTTTTAATATATACGGAAATCTAAAATCTCTTTGATTTTATATTTAGTTTTACTGTTAATTTTAATAGATTTTATTTAACTTTAGATCTATTCTGATAATAGCTCTGATTTTAAAGCTAGATAAAGTGTTTTTATATAAAATATTAAATAAATTCTAATACTGTACAAAGTTTAACTCAGTATCTATATTTTTTTACTAATTGTATAAAAATTATATTATTTATCTGCAAGTTTTTTAAAAGGACTTTTTTTAATTTTAAATATATTATATTTTATATAAACTTTTTTAGGTACTCCTTTTGAAGAAAATATTCTTTATATAATATAATAATTAGCTTCTTCTAATTACCAATTTTAAATAATTTTATTA
>NW_017963553.1:0-579 GCF_001890905.1 Aspergillus aculeatus ATCC 16872
ATAATAAAAAACTGTACTAATTTTAAATCTAAATATAAAGTAACTACTATAATTAGTAAACTAATTCTGTAAGAAGACCTGATATATACAGATATAATATAAAAAGCCCTCTTTAATCAGATAAACCCCGTTAATCTATTATTTAAAGATTTAGTTCGGCTGGTATGTATTTTTAGAAAACACCGGCTTAAAACTAATAAAAGATTTGGTGTAGATTAATAGTTAGTTAAACTTTATTTAATTAATAAAAATACTTCTAAAATCTAAATATAATTTACTAATTTTTATTAGAAATATCTTTAGATATATTAGTATAACTTTGTGAAGAGTCTTCCAGCACACAGATTTTTAAAAATAAAAAAATCTATATAATTTTAAAAAGATATTAGCTTTTAAATAATAAATTATAAAAATAGAAATAATAGGCTTAATTTCAGTCTGACAACCGGTAAAAGAATTTTCGCAGACTTCAGTAAAATAAATTTTTCTGTAAGAAGTTTGATAAATTACTACTATATTACAGGGCTTTAAAAGCTACTAAAAGTCTATATATTAAAAGATATTAGATTTGCAGTGCTA
>NW_017963554.1:0-576 GCF_001890905.1 Aspergillus aculeatus ATCC 16872
TTTTTAAAATATAAATAATTTAATATCTATTTTAGTTTTATTTTTTATTATTATTTAGATTTAATATTAATAATATTTCAAGACCATCTCTTCTAATTTTCTAAAATTTTAATAAGAAGATATAAAAATTATTATATAATTAAATATATTTTTTAAAAAGATATAAATAAAATACTTATTTTTTATAGTTTCTAAAATTCTAAAAGATTTTTATAAATTTTAGAACTAATTTTTAAAAGATTTTATTAAATTTAATATTTATAGTAGATAACCTAACTAAATCTTTTTATTTAAAAATATAAATTATTTTATTATTTTATTTAAAAAATAGAGTGCCACAACGGCTATTATAGTAAATTAATTAATTTTTACTTATTTTTTTATTAATTTTTTTTTTATTTTTTTTATAAAATATTCAGTTTTTTTAAATCTTTCAATATTAATAGTATTCTTACTTTTATAAAAATCGTCTTTAATTCGGAGTTTAAATTTAAAAGAATAACTTATTAGAACTTGAAAAAAAAATATTTTTATAAAAATATTTAAATAACTATTATATATAAATTCTGCTTTATT
>NW_017963555.1:0-576 GCF_001890905.1 Aspergillus aculeatus ATCC 16872
GATAAATATAATAAAATAAAAATATTTAAATTAAAAATATTCAGAGATAAAATAAATATACTAGTTATATTATTTAAAATTTTTAATAATTTATTTATATTCAACTGATCAGCTGATATCTATTTATTATATATAAATTTATAATTTTTTTTATAAAATAAATACTTTTTTATTTTAATATTATCGCAGCATGGACGTCTGACTGTTAAAATTTTTTAAAAAATATTTTATTTTATAATAGTTAATTTTATATTTCTACTATTTATTATAAATAAAAAATAGATATAATAATTAATATTACTAAGAATTTTTATCAGCCGGTACAGGTTTCAGCTAAGTAATTAAAATTACTAAATAAATCTTTTAAATAATTAAAAATTTAAATTTATATATTAATCTATCTATATATTTTAAAACTTAGAACGGACTAATATATTAATAATTGAATTTATTTTTTTATTATTTATATATATAATATAGATAAGATATATTTTTTATAAAATTCAATTATTTTATATTTTTAATTATAGTATTATTTTATTAGAACTGCTATATATTTATATACTTCTTCAGTAT
>NW_017963556.1:0-576 GCF_001890905.1 Aspergillus aculeatus ATCC 16872
AAAATAAATAAATTAATAAAAAAAACTTATTTTTTTAATTATACAGTTGTAGACTGTTATATAACTGTAAAACTATAAAATTATATAACATTTAATTATTATAATAAAAATTATTAAAAGATTTAGGATATAATTAATATACTATTATAATTATCTGTAATATTTCTACAAATTACTATATAATATTTTTATTAATTAATAATTTTATTTTATATTTATTTATATAATCTTTCAATATATTATTTTAATATTATATAATATTAGAACAGCCGGCAGCCGATAGTTTAATAATTAAAAATTATAATTTTAATTAATTATTATTAATCTTATTTATAATTAGATATTTTTTATTTTATTTAATCTAGATCTGTATTTAGAATAATTATATTTTCTATTATTTGATTATAATTTTTAATATTTCTATTAATATTAATTAATTTTAATATTCTTAAATATATTATCAGACGGTTGTATAATATATAGTAAATTATTTAATTATTAAATTAATTAATTAATATATAATTTTATTAATTTAAATAATTTATAAAATTAATAACTAACTATATAATCAGCTTA
>NW_017963557.1:0-576 GCF_001890905.1 Aspergillus aculeatus ATCC 16872
ACTGAGCTCTTTTTAATTAATTCATTATATTAAATTTAAAAATAGCAGTATTTCAAATAAAAAAATATTTATTTAAAAAAAAAGATTATTAATAATTAATATTCTTTTTTTAATCTAAGAATAGTTTTTTAAAATAATAATATTATTTCTACTAATAAATTATACTTATATAACTTATAATTTTGAGAATTTTATAATAATTATTATAAAATTTAAATAATATTTTTTAAAAATTATAATTTAAATTATAAAACTGCTTCTGGTGTTTTTATATACAAAAAAAAAGTTTAAATTACAGAATATCTTTAATTTTAATATTTATTTTACATTTCTTTAAAAAAAGAAGTTTTCTGTTATTAATTTAATATTAATTTAATATTATTATATTAAATTTTTATTATAATTTAATAATTTATTTTTATAACTACTGACAATTTTATACTCGACTAATAATATTTCTAACTATAATAAAATCTTTTATTAAAAAAATCTAATAATAAAAATAATAATTTATTAATAATAAAAAAAGTTTCTAATTGTATACTGCTGTTTAAATTTAAAAGTTACAGTAATGTA
>NW_017963558.1:0-575 GCF_001890905.1 Aspergillus aculeatus ATCC 16872
CTTTTTTAAAGAAAGAACTCTTAATATTTAAAGATTATATTAATAAAAATACTATTAATAAAAAAATATATCTATTTAAAAGTTCTATAAAAGTCTTTATTTTCTTAATATTTAAAAAGAATAAAAGTTTGCAATTATATATAGACTACTATAAATTTAATAAAATTATAATAAAAAATTAATATTTATTATTTTTAATTTTTAAAATCTTCGACTATTTAGTTAAATATAAATATTTTAATAAAATTAATATTTAGAACGCCTATTATCGCATCCGTCTTAAAAAAACAAATAAAAACTATATTTTATATATATTATAATTATTTTAAATATATAATTATATTATTTAGTTTAATTAATATATCTATTTTCTTCTAAAACTATATATATTCTATATTATATAATATTCTTGATGTTGTTTTTATCATATATCTAAATAATATTCTTATTTTTTTTAATTAATAAGATATAAATATATTAAATATATTAAAAAAGTGCTGATACAACTATAATAAGCTAATTTATATATTAAATGATTTTAAATATTTTTTTTAATAATAAAATTTAAATTTTTT
>NW_017963559.1:0-573 GCF_001890905.1 Aspergillus aculeatus ATCC 16872
TTTTTAAAAATTAGATTATACGCTCCGAGCTACTGTCTGTTTAGAAATAATAAATAATATTAAATAATTATTAATATTTTAAATTATTAAAAAATTATAAAATATATTAATAATAAAATACTAATTTTAATTAGAAATCTATATATTAAAAATATTTTAATTATAAATTTATAAATATATAAAAATTATTTTTTTATTTAAATACTTTCTAATCGGTTTTATTTAAAATATATTCTATTCTTTTTATAAGTTTATTTATTAAAATAAATAATTAATTAAACTTTTTTATATGCGGAAAGATTAGTAATAAAATTAAGAATTATAATATAAAATAATATAAAAAATAAAATAATAAACTGTAAATTACTATACAGTTTATATTTAAAAAATTTAATATAAATAATAATTAAAATAATAATATATATAGTTATATAAATATATTAATAATAATAAAATATTAAATTTTTTGAAAAATATTAAAATATTTTTTTAAATTTTAATAATATTAATTATTATATATTATATAGAAGATATTATATAATAAATTATATAATAAATATAATTAGAACTTTT
>NW_017963560.1:0-572 GCF_001890905.1 Aspergillus aculeatus ATCC 16872
AAAAATTCTAATTTAAAAAAAGAAAAAATCTAATATAAAATTATATATCTAAATAAGAATTGCTGGACAAAACTAAAAGAAAATAAAAAAGTTTTAAAAAAATATATAATTATATATATTTTTTTAATAAAAGCTATTTTAGATTTTATTATAATTGTTTATATTTTTATTAATTTAAAATATTTAATCTATAATATTATAAATAAAATATTTATTAAAGTAAATAATTTATTAATTATTAGCATTAATTTAAATTAATATAAAAATTTCAGATAATAAAATACTAATCTGTTTTATTATATAAATAAGAATAGATATAAGATTTTATATAAAAAAATATATTTTTATATAATATTTAATAATTTTAAATATACTTTAATTTTAGAAAAGAACTGGCTGTTCTACTATAATAAGATTTTAAAATCAGATTAAAAAATAATTATTTTTATATATAACTAAAAGAAAATTAAAAAATTTATTATATTTATAATATATAAATTTAAAATTTTAATTAATTATAAAAATAAAATTGGAAGACTATCTGCAGGAAAAAATCTAAAAAAAAATATAAA
>NW_017963561.1:0-571 GCF_001890905.1 Aspergillus aculeatus ATCC 16872
CCTATTTATATAGAGAAGCAGAATTGGATGTCAGTTTTATACTATAAAAAATAGAAGAATAAAAATAGATTATACTAAAATATTATAAAATTATATATTATTAGAAGCTGAGATTATTCTTATTCTAATAATTATAGAAATATATATAACTCTTTATACAAGCGCTATAAAACTGTATACTATATAAAATATTCGATATATTAATTTAAAAACTCTTAAATAATAAGCACCAAATCCTTATTTAAAAAAGATAAATATTAGAATTAAATTAAAAGTAAAAATTATATAGTATAAAAATCTACTTTTAAAATAGAGATAATATTTATAATATTACAGACTCCTGTACCTATAATATAAATATTTATTAATAATAATTATAAGAAAGGTAGAAGCATAAGCCATCTCTTATAAAAAAGAGAATAAGCTAGTCTGACTAAGAAATAATATCGGATGTAGTTAAAAAAAAAATATAAATATAATTTACTGATTAAATTATATAATATAAGAGTAAGAATTATTACTTTAAGAATAATAGTATATAAGCTAGTTAATAACTTACAGCTGTATAATT
>NW_017963562.1:0-571 GCF_001890905.1 Aspergillus aculeatus ATCC 16872
TTTTATATTTATTTTCTAAAAGCAATGACTGTAGGAATCGATGCTATATATAATATTACTCTTATATACATATTTTTTTATCATATTCTTAAATATAATAGAATAATAGCTGAAAAACAGATTTATATAGATTTTAAAATTATAATTCTAAAATTTCTAAAATTATAGATTTATATAATATTTTACTAACTACAGCTACAACAGTATAATATTTTTAAAAAAAATTGAAATTTATATTAATATGATTTTATATTTAAAATAAAAATAAAGATAAATTTTAAAACTTATATATACATATTTTATAATTAAACTATACAGTTGCTTTAAAAGTGCTAAAATTAAAAAAAATATTTAAAACTATTTTTTAATTTTATTTATTTTGCAGTATTTCTTACAAAGAAAATAAAAAATATAAAAAAAGAAATCTTTACTTAGATTATTAAAAGATTTAATATATTATTCAAATTACCTCAAATTTAATTTATACAGATTTCGGTAGTATTTTTATATTTTATTAGATTATATAATTTTAATAGAATATAATTTTGGATGATATTTACCTACTATAAAG
>NW_017963563.1:0-569 GCF_001890905.1 Aspergillus aculeatus ATCC 16872
ATATTAGTTTAAATATAATTTTAAAAATAATATATAAGTTTATTTATCCAATATCGCCGCAGACGACGTAATTAAAAAGATTTAATAATTATTATATAATTTAAATACTCCATACAGTCTGTTTTTTACCTTTTCTTTTTTTATTTTTATTTGTATATTTAATATACCGAAAACTTTTTAATCTCTATATTTATATTCTCTAAATATATTACTTTTACCTATATTTTATATTTTATACTATTATATCTTTATATTTTTATATTTTTATATTTTTATATATTTTTTGTATTTATTATTTCGTACCTTACGTTAAAGTATCAAAGCGTTTTTAAATATTCTAGATTATAATATATTTTAATTATCAACTTATTAATTTATTTATATATATAGCTTTTGAAAGTATTAATTATAAAACTAATATCTACAATAAATATTATTTTATTAATATTTTACTATTCTGTTCTTTCCGTTTTCTAACTGTTTTACGCGGTATAACTTCGGTTTTACTAATTTCTTAGCCGTTCTCATCTTTTTCTATTAATTAACCAATATAATATCTATAAATTCGT
>NW_017963564.1:0-568 GCF_001890905.1 Aspergillus aculeatus ATCC 16872
ATTAATATTTATATTTATATTAGTAAGTTAAGATTTTCTGAAATTAAAATTATTAAATCAATTATAACTATATTAAAATATACAGAAGTTTTTAAAAAAATAATCACTGTAATTATTATAATTATTTTTGCTGTACTGGTTTTTTTAATATTTTTAATAATTATTCTATTTTTAATAAATATTATTAAAGCAAATCTAATATATATTATCGAAACATCTTTAAAAGAATTATTTTTCTAATAATTATTATTATAATAGTTGTTGCTTTTTATACTATATTATAAGACGGAAATATTATAAAACGGAAATATAAAAATATAAAAACTGCAACTTTTAGATTTAATAAGAAATATAAAAATATAGAAAGAAGAAAAGAAGACAGTCCGAATCCTGATTTTTATATTATCTGAATAAAATACAAACTCGATAGAAGAAAAAAGAATATCGGTATTTAAAAAAGTAATTTTAATACTTTAAAAAAAATAATTCTAATAGAACTTAGAATTATATCGGACATGCTACTAACTTATAGCTATATAGCTATATATAAAGATATAAAAATATTAAG
>NW_017963565.1:0-567 GCF_001890905.1 Aspergillus aculeatus ATCC 16872
AGTAATCTATTATTTTAAAATAATAAAGTAAATATTTATTTTAGTCTATTTATATTAATATATTTATTATTCTAAATATTAAAATTAGTAAATTTTATAAACAATATAACTGTTTATAATAATTTTAATAGTATTTATTATTTTAAAAAATATTAATTTTTATTAAATTTAAATATTTTTAAATAGCTTTATTATCGATATTAGTAATATTTTTTTAAAATTAGTAAATATAAATATTATTAAAAAAAATTAAAAATTATATACTAAAAGTTTATATATACTGTATTTTTTCAAAATAATTAAAAAATAATTAATATTATTTTCAACTTTTTTATATATTATTAGAAAGATATTATATATAAAAATATATATATTTATATTGTATTTCATTTTTTATTATATAATATACTGTGAATAGTATATTTACAAAACATACTATTATTAATTTATATAATATTAATTATAAAATTTAAATCGAACTATGATTTTTATTTTAATTTAAAATAAAAATTTTAAAATATCTTTTAGATTATAAATATAATACTGTTTTTAGTATATTATATATTA
>NW_017963566.1:0-567 GCF_001890905.1 Aspergillus aculeatus ATCC 16872
TTTTTAAAAATATTATTATTAAATAATATTTTTATTTTTAATATTATAATAAATAATAATTATATTATTATATATTAGATAGATAATAATATTATAAAAATAAATATTTCTTTTTTTAAATAATAAAATAAATAAAAAAATAGTTTAAAAATTTAAAATATTATAATATTTATAATTTAAATTATAATTAATATTATTATTTATACTATCTATCTAAGATTAATATATATAAAATATATATTAATAATTAATTTAATAAATTATATAATATAATATTTATAAAAATTATATAAATAGTAATATTAATTAATTAATATAAATATAAATATAAATAGTTTAAAAAGATTTATTAATAGTTTTATTAATAAAATAAAATAAAATAATAATTTTTAATAATAATATTATTATATATAGTAATAAACAAACACTCAAAACAGCTAAAAGAAATAATTAATAAATATAATATTTAAATTAATTTTGATAATTTAAATATTAGTATAATTAATATATTTAAAAAAATAATAAAATAAAAATTTTATTAAAAAAGATTAAAAAAAGCAGAATATT
>NW_017963567.1:0-567 GCF_001890905.1 Aspergillus aculeatus ATCC 16872
AATAATTATTAAAAAGATATTTATTAAAAATTAAATAAATAGTATAATACAGGATTTTAAACATATTCGGATTAATAAAATTATTAAAATTATTAAAATTAAAAAATTAAAAAGTTAATTAGATTAGTAGAATAATTAAAATTATTAATATTAAAAAATTAATTAGATTAACAGATTAATTAGATTTTTAAAATTAAAAAATTAATTAGATTAAATATAAAGATTTATATTATAATATATACAGTTTAAATGAAACTATAATTATATAGTTTTATATATATTTTTTACTATAAAAATAATTTTTCTATATAAAGTTAGAATTTATTAATACTATTAGAAATTTTTTACTATTTTTTAAAAATAAAAATAATAAAAAAGGTAATATTTTATTTTATTATTTTTATTTAATTTGAAAAGTTTTTTATATATTTTTAAATAATAGTTAGAATAGTTAGATTAATAATCTATTAATCTGAATATATTTTAATTATATTAAAACTAAAAAAATATAATTAATAGATTTTAATATTAAAAATAATTAAAATAATTAATTATCTGATTTTTAAC
>NW_017963568.1:0-566 GCF_001890905.1 Aspergillus aculeatus ATCC 16872
AATTTATTTATTCTAATTTATTATAAATTATATTTTTAGTACTGTTTATTAAGAAATTTAAAAAAATTTATATTTTTATAATAATTATTATATTCTAAATATTATTTCGGTTAAGAATTAATATTTATTACTATTTATAAAAAAAATTCTAAATAATTTTAAAAAATATAATATTTCATAAAAATTAATATTGTTAATATTTTTTAATAATATTAAAATTAAGAAAGACTAAAAATATTTAATTATTTTTAAAATTTATTTAAAATTTTATAAAATCTTAATAATATTATTCGGACTTATAAAAGCTTCTGTAATTTCTTAATATTATATTAATAATATTTTTAAAAAAACTATTTAAAATCTTTTTTTTATTATATATTTTAATAATATTCTAATATATAACTGTATCTATTCTAAATATTTAGAATATATTTATTATATTTTATAAAAAATTATATAAAACTAGTTTTTTATACAAAAATTTTGAAAATATAAATTTACTATTTTAAAAATAAAATTTTTAGCTTTAATTATAAACTGTAATAAATTTATAATAGATTATAAAT
>NW_017963569.1:0-565 GCF_001890905.1 Aspergillus aculeatus ATCC 16872
TATAATAATATATAAATAAGATTATTTTTAAAAATTTTAAATTTATAAATATTAATATTTTTAATATAAAATTTTAATTATTTTTTATTTTAGAACGTCTCTACTAAATATAATTATATATATTATTTTATTTAATTTCTTTTAATTTATTATTATTTTATTAATTAATACATTTTTTTACCGCATCTAATCATTTTATTTATTTTTAAAATTAATAAAAAAAATTTTAAAGCTCAGTACTAATACAGATTTTTTATAGTAAAATTATAGCTATTTTTTACAGTTTTTTTATAATAATAATTTTTAAATATTATAATTATATTTATAAAAAAAATTTTTATAATATATTTTATTTATATTACAGCGGCTTCGGAGACTATCTGATTATATATTAATAATTTCAAATTATATATAAAAATAAATTTTTTTAAATAAATTTAAATAATAATAGTTTTTTTTATTTTTAAATAATTATTATAATTTATATAAATATTATATAGAACTGTACAGTACTGATAATTAAATTAATAAATATAATATTTATTTTTTAAAAGTTTTTAGAAAT
>NW_017963570.1:0-565 GCF_001890905.1 Aspergillus aculeatus ATCC 16872
AGAATACAATTTTAAAAAAGATAAATAAATTAATAAAATAAATATCAATATTATAGATTTTTTAAAAAAATTTAAATAAAATATCTAATAATCTCTTTTTATTTAATATAACTTCTTTTATTTTTTTTAAATTAATAATATATATCTTTTTATATTTTTAATATATTTTTATTAATCTTCAGTACTTTCTACTCTATTTTCTTTTTTAATTATATTTTTATTTATATATATATATATTTTTATTAAATATTTTAATCTTTCTATTTCTACTCTATACATCTTTATACTTTTATTTTTAAATATTTTTATTAGTTTTTTTTATTTTCTAATATACTTCTATATATTCTTTCTTTTAATTATTTTTTATTAATATTTTATATTTTTATATATATATTTTCGTTTTTAAATAACTAGATTATTTTAAATTTTAAATATATATAAATACTTAGAAGTCTTGCTACTGTAATTATAAATATAATATAAAAAAAATATTTAATATTTTTCAAATATCTACTACAATTCAAATAAAAAATAATTTAATTTAAAAATATTATTATTTAAAAAA
>NW_017963571.1:0-565 GCF_001890905.1 Aspergillus aculeatus ATCC 16872
TTATTAATAAGATTTTTAAATACTTTCTACTGTTTTTTTATATTATATACAGTAACTTCTCTTTTCAACTTTCTTATTATAAATAAATTTATATTAAATTTTAATTTTATTTACATATCTGACGATACCGATACTAATAATTTAAATATATTTTATAATTTAAAAATTATATAATATACTGCTGTAATATTAAATTTTAATATTTAATTAAATTATATATAATAGTTAATAGTAATCGGCTATAAAAAAGAATTAATAGCTATTATATTTATAAAATTAGTATTTATAATATAAATAAAGAAAATTATATTTATATATTATTTAGATTTAAAAATATAGTTATACTCTTTATTAAAATATAGCAGTTGTACCGATAGAACAACTTTACTATAAATAAAAATACTAATTCTTTTTTTAATAAAAACTAATCGATTTAAATAGTAATTCGATTTTAATATAATTATTAATAAAAAAGTTATTTTTTAATAATATACTACTATTACCAGACAATTCTTAAAATTAATATTAAATCTATATAATCTAAAAATATTATAATTAATAAAAA
>NW_017963572.1:0-564 GCF_001890905.1 Aspergillus aculeatus ATCC 16872
GATATAATCAAAACTATTCTATTTTTTATAAATTATAAATTCTATTTTTATGTAGATTTTAAACTAATTTTTATTATAAATAATTCTACTATCCGAAATCTAGATTAATTTACTATAAAAATACAAACTATTATTAAATTTATGAAAGTAAAAATAATTCCTATTTACATTTAATTTATAAAATAAATTAATTAAAAATATAAATCTGTTAGAAAATTTAGAAAAAATTAAAGAATATAATTAAATATTTATTATATTAAAATTTTAAGATCCAGTAAGATGTTTAATTAAAATATTTTAAATTTATATAAAATTAAAAAAGTTATTAGTTTATATATATATTAAATAGTTCTGTTATTAAATATAAGATTATATTTTATATTTTATATTAATTTATTAATTCTAATTAATAAGAACTTTTTTATTAGAATAATACCAACTACTGCTATTATATATAAAAATTTAAAAATTTTAACAAAAATAAAAAAAATTTAAAAAATAATTTTTTAATTTAATATAAAATTAGCAGAAAACTGCAGCTGTTTTTTAATTAATATATATTAT
>NW_017963573.1:0-560 GCF_001890905.1 Aspergillus aculeatus ATCC 16872
TTTTATAGTTTTAAAAGTATATTACAGAACTGGTCTTATATATTATTTTAAAAATAATTAGAACCGAATAATTTAATTAATTTTATTTTTTAATTTTAATATTATATATAGCACAGAGTATGCAGTTATATTATCTGATTTTATTAATACTATATTATATCTATATAAATTAATAATATAATATTTTTATTAGTAGTTCTGTAAGTAAATTTTTATATATTTTTTATCTTCAGTTTTATTATATAGTATAGGCTTATTAGAAGAAATATATTTATTTTAAAATAATTTTTAAATATTTAGATTCTTAAATTTAAAATAATTATATAAATTATATTACTATACCAGCCAGTTGGACTGATCTTTCAGTTTTAATACAGTTTTAAAATATTAATATTAAAAATTTTTAATTAATATTATAATATAATATATAGCCACGCCGCTCGCGTGGTAGAAGTATATAGTTAATTAATTTAGTAAATTAATAAATATTAGATTTTAGCTGTTAAACCGGTTAGAATACTTCGAAGACTTTTTTTATTTTATTATTTATATAATTTATT
>NW_017963574.1:0-558 GCF_001890905.1 Aspergillus aculeatus ATCC 16872
ATATTATACTAATTATAAATATACTAAATATATTTATATTTAGAATATTAAAATTTTAAAAAATATTTTATATTCTATTTAAAATATATCTACTATTCTAATATCCTTATCCGGGTGTATAAACAATTATTATAATTATAACTTCTAATATAATATATATATATAACTTTATTTATAATAATAAATAATATATTTATATATTTAATAATTAAAATATTATTAGATTCTATAATATTTATTATAACATATACAGCAGTAGTTTTTATTATTAAAGATTAGTTTATAAAATATAACTACTTCTCTATATAATTATTATTAAATATAATAATTAATAGAAATTAAAAATTCTTTTAGTCTAATATATATTTAAAAATTAATTTATTTAAATAATTTTAATAAATATAACTGATAGTTGGCGGTGGTTGTTAGTTTTTAAATATATAATAACATTTTCTAGTCTAATAATTATATCTATTTTTTTATAATTATTCGAAATATATAATAGCAGATTTAAATCTTTTTTTAAAATATAGTATATTCTTCGGTATACCAGCTTTT
>NW_017963575.1:0-558 GCF_001890905.1 Aspergillus aculeatus ATCC 16872
TTTTTTTATTAGAGGGCCTTCGGCTGCCGCTGCTGGTATTTTATTTTTAAAAAAATTTATAATAAATTAAATAATTATATATAAAAAAACTGTTTTATTAACTATTCTGAATCCGTTTATAAAATTTATAATATGAAAACTTATTAAATTATCTACGCCCGCGATGTTATTTTTAATAAAAAACTAATTTTTTAGATATTTATTATTATATTTATATATAATCTTAATTCCGCACGTAGTAGTACTTTTAATATATAAAATAATTTCTAAAATAATATCCGCTGCTGGTCTCCGTTTATTATATTTTTTAATATTAAAAGCTATTCTAAATAGAGTTTCCTAATATTTCAGCTTTAAAAAGAAAATAATAATATAAAATCTAACTGGCTTATTAAATATAAACAAACCGATATATTATTTCTATTAAATATTTAAAATAATACTATATATAATATATTTTAGATATTTTAATATACCATCTTCTATTATTAAAAATAATATTTTTAATAATAAAATTAATAATTATTAATTTTTGATTATTAGTAGTAATATATTTTT
>NW_017963576.1:0-558 GCF_001890905.1 Aspergillus aculeatus ATCC 16872
TTATTAGTATTATTAGTTGTTATACTCAATAACCAAAAACTATATTTATATAAATTAATAAAATAATTACATCTAGATTTTATTAGTATAAAATCTAAATACTAATTAAAAATCTAATAAAAATCTATAATAATTTATATCGTTTATAAGAAAATATTTAATCAAAATAAAAATATTTTCTGATTAGAACTGGTCTAGCAGTTTATTATAATTAATATCTATTTTAATATTTAAAAATTTTTTAATAACAGCTGTATATATATATTTTTTTAATTTATATTTAATTAAACAGACTTAGTTTTTCGGCAGAAAGNTAAAATAATAGAATTAATATTTTTTAGAAAAATTAAATATATTTAATAATATAGAATAATAAACAACAGGTAATAATAAAATATAATATTTAATTTTAAAAGTTCTATCTATTATAAACGATAAAAGTCTAAAAAAATAATAATTATAAAATATTTATTTTTAAAAAATAAATAAGTATTTATAATAGCGTATTATTTAATACCTAATTAATTATTTATTTAAATATGATTAATAATATTTTTT
>NW_017963577.1:0-557 GCF_001890905.1 Aspergillus aculeatus ATCC 16872
TAATCTAAAATAATTCTACTTTCTAAGAATCTTTAAAACGTTATATTCATAATAAAAATATTTTTACTATCTTAAAAAACACAGATCGTATCTTAAAATAGTTTTTGATAAAAAAATAATTAAATTAGTTATTAAAAAGTATAAATTTAATATTAAAACTTTTAAAAGTCTTTTTATAATAATATCAAAAGCAGTTATCTTTTATTAAATTTTTATTTATATAAATATATCTAATAATAAATTTATTAATAAAATAATTAAAGATATTTTAAAATAAAAAATGATTAGATTAAATAGAGTACCAGCAGCCTGCTATTATAAAATTAGAATAAAATAAAAATAGAATTTTAATTATTATTAATAGTTTAATTAAGATTTTCTAATAAAAAATCTAATTTTAAAAATAATAATAGGATTTTTATAAAGATCTTTTACGACAGTAGCTGTCTAAGATTAAAAATAAAGAAATTTTTAAATAATATAATAAATTAGTGTTAGTTGTAAAAAATAAGTTTTATTTTAAATTTATATAATTAAATCAGCTTCTAACAGCTATG
>NW_017963578.1:0-556 GCF_001890905.1 Aspergillus aculeatus ATCC 16872
TATATAACAGCCGTGCGGTTGTTAAATCTATTTTATATTATTAAAATATTATAAAAATAATAGTATTATTTATTAATTATATCGAATTAATATTTTTATCTTTTTAAATAATTCATTTATTTTAAACTGTTAATTATACTGAAGATAAATATAAAATAAACTATCGAATTATTAATATTAAAATTATTTTTTCATTAATAAAAATATTTCATAAAATTAATTATTAATTATAAAATTTTTAGCTATATATTTAGTATAAAATTTATTTATTAATTTAATAATAAATATTTTATAGTATACTAAATATATATAACTATATATAATTAATCTATTATATTTATTGAAAACTTTAATATTTTTATTATTTAATTTTTTAGAGTTCGGTACTGTTAATATATATAATATATATAATCTAAATTAATATAATTTTTAAAGTTTAGTTTGTTTTATATTAAATTAAATTAGATAAAATATTCCAAACAGAAATTATATTTTTATTACAAATTTTGATTTATATTATTTTTTTTTATAAATATAAAAACTATATATAATAAAA
>NW_017963579.1:0-555 GCF_001890905.1 Aspergillus aculeatus ATCC 16872
CTGTTATATTACTATAAAACTTTCTATTATTTTAAGATTGATTTAAAAAATTATATATTATTTAAATTAGATTAAATATTTTATTTAATCTTAATTCTACTACTTTAAATATATTAAGTCTTATTTATTTATATAATTTTTAATAGATCTTTTTATTTCCAACCGAAGCTTAATATATTTATTAATAATTTTTTTTATTTAAAACTAATTAATAAAAGTAATTTTAATTTTTAGAATTTTTCAAAATTAGATAAGATCTTTTTTTATTAAATATAATAAATTAATTTTATTTATTTAATATAGAATTAATTAATTAATTTAATAAAACTAATTCTAAAATAATTATCTTTTATTTTTTAAACCGGTAGTAATAGTACTGCTTAATTTTATAAAATAATAGATAATTAGATTTATTAAGATTTAAAAATAAAAATAATATATTAATTAATTTAATAAATTAAAAAAAAATAGTTTTTTTTAAAACAAATAAATTTAATTAATAGATCTGGATCTACTATCTTTTTATATATTTTTATTAATAGCAAATAATCAAAT
>NW_017963580.1:0-555 GCF_001890905.1 Aspergillus aculeatus ATCC 16872
AAATAATATATTTTTCATTTTTAATATTTTTATATATATTAATAGTAGTAATTACTTTAATAGTATTAGTACTACAGCAGTAATTTATAATAAAAATTAAATTTTATTAATTAATTATAAAAATATTCATATAATATATTTTATAGAATTAATTAATATTAAACTAATTTTAATTTTTATTAATAGAAAGTCTGTAGAGCTTAAAATATTTATTTTAACTATTTTTAAATTTAAATTAATAATAATTTTTATTAATAAATTAATAATAACATATATCTGTACTGAGCCCCTAATATTAATTAAAAATAAATAATTATTAAATAATTAATTAATTAATTTAATTATATATAAAAAAAATTAATAAATATATTTGTCATAGTTTTTAAATTATAAAAAATATATTAAATAATAAACTAGCTAATTAATATATTAAACCTGGTGTTTTTTAAAATTATTAATTAATCAGTATTTTTTATACTGATTTTTATAATATAATAATATTTTTAAAATCTAATTAATTAATATAAAAACTAATTAAATTAATAATCTATATAA
>NW_017963581.1:0-555 GCF_001890905.1 Aspergillus aculeatus ATCC 16872
TAACTACTTCGGAACTAGCTTTATCAAATTAATTAATTAATTCTATATCAAATAAATAAAATTAATATACTATATTAATAAAAAAAGATCTTATCTAATTTTAAAAATTTTAAAAATTAGAATTACTTTTATTAACCAGTTTTAAATAAAAAAAATTATTAATAAATATACTAAACTCCGGTTAGAAATAAAAAATTTTATTAAAATTTTATAAATTAATAGAAATTAGTCTATTTAGAAGCAGTAGGATCAAAGCTAAATAAAATATTTAATCTAATTTAAATAATATATAATTTTTTTTAAATTAATTTAGAAAATAATAAGAAATTTTATAATAATATAGCAGACCAGATTAATTAATTATAAAATAAAAAAGAAAGAATTTTTTAAATTTTTCAAAATCACCCGCTGAATATATAACTGAATTCGTCTAAATTCTTAAATTAAATAATTTATTAAATTAACAGACCGAATTAGTTAGACTATCTTTTAAAATTAATCTGATAAATTAAAATAAACTTTTTAAAAAAATAAGTTAATAAATAAGAATTGCAG
>NW_017963582.1:0-554 GCF_001890905.1 Aspergillus aculeatus ATCC 16872
TTATTATAATAATATATCAGTCTGTTCTGTATTATTGCTTCTGTTAGTTAATATATATATAAATTTAATTTTTTAATTTATAATATATATATTCTATTATATTAATTATATATCTCGAGCCCGTATCTCCTAATAAAAATCTATTTAATTATTTTAACTTTTATTTTTAAATATTACAGATAAATACTTCTCCGAACAGTCAGACTGTTAGAAAGTTACTACTATTTTTAATAAATATATTATTTTATATAGTCAATACTATATTCCATTCATCTAATATCTGATATATTAAAAAAATATAGTTTTCAATTTAAAAAACAAATATATAAAAAGAATATCGCTGCAGATGAGTTGATTTATAATTATAAATACTATATTTCCAATTATATTAAATTATTTAATATTTATATTTAATACTGTATTTAATTATTTTTTAATTTTTCTATTATTTATTTTTTCTATTTTTCTTATTTTTATTTATTATATTATATATTTTAATATCTTTCGACTGTTCGTCTTTTTCGATATTTTATATTTTTTATTTTATTAATTTT
>NW_017963583.1:0-554 GCF_001890905.1 Aspergillus aculeatus ATCC 16872
TAATATCAACAATTATATAAAATTAGAAAAAAATTAAAATATAAATTATTAAAGCTGCTCTTAATATTGGACTGATTCTAATAAAAATTAATAATAAATTTTATTATTAATCTATATAAAAATAAATTATATATAAATTTTTAGTAATTATAAATAAACTAATAAAGAATAATATTTTAGATAATAAAAAAGATTATTACTGACCCTATAATTAGAATTAAAAAAATTAAAATAATCTACTATTTTTAATAAAATCAATAATTAACAGCCGTATGAGTACAGTAATAAAATTCTTATTATTAATATTAAATTATAATTATAAATTAAATTTAAATAGTTAAAATATGATTTAAACTATAAATCTAAAGATTACTGTTTTTAATTATCCAATAAAAAAATATGATTATATAGAAAATATATAATATCTTAGACTAGATTTAAAGTAGTTTAATTTATATATAATAAAATATTAAAAAATAAACCAATTAATTCTAATAAGCTGTTTTATTATATTAGAAGAACGATTAAAATATAATTAAATCTATAAAATATCT
>NW_017963584.1:0-553 GCF_001890905.1 Aspergillus aculeatus ATCC 16872
ATAACGGTAGATATATATAAAAATATTCGGTAAGAAGCTGTATATATATTATTATTAAATTAATAAAATTATTAATCATAGATTTCTAAACTATTACAAATATTATAATTAAATATTTTTTATTAAAAAAATATATAACTATTTTATTATAGAAGCTGCAGAGATTAGTCTATAAAATAATTAATTCATAAATTATTATTCAAATTAGTTAATAGAACTGCTGACTATATTAAATTTATTTTCAAAATCATGTATCTTTTTAATAAATATTAATAATATTAAAAATTTTAAAATTAAAGATTATAGTAACTGCCTCCGTCGGTATAACAGCCGATAATTTAAAAATAAAAAAAATATTAATATAAAATTAATTTCTGTTTTTATTATATTATAATTATTACTACAGGTTTTTTTAATTAATAATATTTTTATTTTATAATATTAAATTATAATTCTGGTTTGGTTTAAGACTTGTTTTTAGCTTTAAAGTAAAAATAGATTTAAATTTAGATTTTATTTATATTAATAGTTATTTTTTTAAAATCTACAGAAA
>NW_017963585.1:0-551 GCF_001890905.1 Aspergillus aculeatus ATCC 16872
GATTTAATTAAAATTAAAATTATTTTAATTAACAGCTGTACTGTTATTAATTATAAAGTTTATATAAAATATATTAATTATTAATTTATAATATATATATACTACCATTCTACTATTCTAACTGCTTTTTAAATATTTAATTTAATTTATTTATAATATTTAAAGTTTTTAGAAGACTGCTGCTAATATTATAAAATATTTTTAAAAAATATTTTAATATAAGATTTTTTTATTATATAGTAGAAATTTTTTTATATAATTATTAGAACTGCTTTTTAAAATATGATTTAATATTTTATTATTCATAGTTTTTTTAAAATAAACTATTAAAAATATCTGTTTTTAAATTATAATTTTATTATTTTATTATTAGATTTTATTTTTAATGAAATAAATATATTTTATTCGGTACTGTTCTGACAGTCCGAAAACTAATTCAATTATATTATTATTAAATTAATTAAAATAATATTTAATTAAAAATTTAAAATTTAATTTAAATATTCTAATATTTATCAAAATTATTAAACCGGTACTGGTTTTATTATAAT
>NW_017963586.1:0-551 GCF_001890905.1 Aspergillus aculeatus ATCC 16872
AAAATAATCTTCTGATTCTTTGCAACGCGTATAATCTCAAGATTCGAAAAAAAAGATCTGGCTTAAAAAGCTTATTTTAGTTTCAATATTATTATAGTTTATAAAAATCTAAAAAATAGAAGAAAAAGATTTGATAATATTTTTTAATAATAAATTAAATAATTATAATTAATTTATAATTCTAAAGCTACTCTGCAAATAATAGCTATAAAAAGATAAAAACAGAAAACTCTATAAAAACAGTTTGTTTTATTTTAAAATATATCTTTATATAAATATAATTTATTATATTTTAATATACAGCTAAAATATCTGCTGTAATATTATATTTTATTTATTTTAATAAATCTAATATTAAAATATAGACGGACTGAAGTAGTAGATATAATAATTTAAACTAAAAAAATCTTAATAATAGTTTTTTTATTTTTATTAATAATTTAGATCAGGCTATTTTTAGATATATAAATAAGATATAATTTAAAGAGCTACTAATAAAATTAGAAGTAGATAGAACATTAAGCTGGTTGTATATTATATATAAAATAATT
>NW_017963587.1:0-550 GCF_001890905.1 Aspergillus aculeatus ATCC 16872
AGCTATAATAAAAGAGCTATTTAAATAGAAGTATCTTTTATATTACTATTAAAAAAGCTTAGAAATAAGAATTTATAACAAGCAGATTGCATACAGAAAAGCTTAGAAATACTATATATATTTAAAAAAAATAATCCTAAAATCTGTAAGTATAAGATCACAGCAGGATTGGATATTTATTTATATTTTAAAAAGCCGGAATGCACTCAGCAAAGAAATTTAAAAAAAAGAAAAAAATACAGAATCTAAAATCTTATTTTATTTATTAGTATAAAATTAATAAGTTACTGCTTCGAAAGATATATTAATAAGTACTAACCGAATCTAAAATAGTTTATTTCCGACAGATTTAATTTAAAAATAAATTCTAGTATTAATATATATATACTCTTTAATCAGCTTTGGATATATAGAAGCAACAGATTCAAAATACTAAAAAAAATAAAAGATTTTTAATTTAGTAAGAGTTTTTATATATTATTATTGTATTTATAATACTAAAGTTTTTTTAATAAAATTAACCCTGTATTTTCTAAATATAATCCTTCTG
>NW_017963588.1:0-549 GCF_001890905.1 Aspergillus aculeatus ATCC 16872
TAATATAGCCGAAATATATATTATATTTTACAAAATAATAATAAATTTTAATATTATTAAAAATATGTTTAATAAATAATTATTATTATAGCTAAAATTATTATAATTATACCTCTAAAGAAGAATATTAAAATAATAATTTTTAAAATATCTATACTATATATAAAAAAAATCTAAAAATATTAGTTTTTTTATTTTAATATAAAAAATAATAATTCTGTTAAATAAATTAGTTGTAATATATATTATAAGAATATGAATATTTTTTTTTAGTTATATTAAAAATACTATTAAATTTTATAGAAAGTTTATACTAAGAAATAATTTTTAAATATATTTTTAAACAATTATATTAATATAGTTTATCTTCGGTATAAGTAATGGAAAGAAAATCTTATATTGAAAATATTTTTTACAATTAGATAAATAAAAATATTTTATAATTATTTCTATTTTAATATTTCTACTATTATAAGTAAATTTGATTAATTTTCTTGTGAATTTAATAATATTTTAATTAAATCTGTAAGTTATTTTATTTAAAATACA
>NW_017963589.1:0-548 GCF_001890905.1 Aspergillus aculeatus ATCC 16872
TAACTATTATTAATTAATATAATATTGAAATAATTTTATTTAATAATAATATTAATATTATTTTAATATTCGAAAGACAAATAAATACTAATTTTTTTATATAAAAAATAAAAAATATAAATATTTAAAATCTATATCTATTACATCGCTCCCCGTGATTAGAAAGTAATTAATAATATTTTTATTTTATTATATAAATAAAATAAAATAAAATATATTAGCATATATATATTATTTAAATATTCTGTCTTTATTATCTGAAGAGACGTATAAATTAATAAAAAAATATATATATAAAGTATTTATTATTAGTTTATATAATACTAATATTAAAGCTATTTTTAATATTTATTTAGTTTTTTATTAAAAAATAAATTTATAAATTATTTTATAAATATAAGTATATAAATATTATTAAGACTATTAAATATTTTTATCAATAACCAATTATTTATAATTCTTATAGCTATTTAGTAATTATTAGTTATTATAATTAAAAATCTTAAATATTATTATAATAAAATAAATAAACAGTATTCTCTATATTT
>NW_017963590.1:0-547 GCF_001890905.1 Aspergillus aculeatus ATCC 16872
TATTATACTTATTAGATCTTTTTATCCGCAAAAATATATTTAGCCTTTAATCTATAAATATTTCATTTTTGAAATATAAAATAAATTTTTAGGTATTTATAAAAAGTTTTATTATATTTAATAAAATCTCTATATTTTTAGTTAAGAGGATATATTAAAATAAACGTATCTTATATTTCATATTTATGATATAAATAATATATTATTTATATATTATTTCAATATTGCAAAAATAAATTATCAAATAGATTGAAATTCAGATTATTATTATTTTTCTAAAAGATCTTTTAAAAGAGATTATAAAAAAAATAAAAAACTAGCATTTGTTTATTATAATATCTTTTTTTTAAATAATTTATTTTAAAAATATTAAATATGATTATGAGAGTAAATGTATATGTGTATTGGTAGTGGTTACGGCTATATGGGTCTTTCTTTAAAAAAATAATAAGATCTGAGATTATATAATTCCAGATATCTTATATTTTCTATAAATAAAGAGGTCGGTATTAAATTATATATAAAAAAAATAATAAGACTGCTCGCA
>NW_017963591.1:0-546 GCF_001890905.1 Aspergillus aculeatus ATCC 16872
TTAAATAATATATATAATATATTTTTAGCGGAAAATAAGATAATATATCTATTAGACTATTTATCTTTTCTAATTTATAATATATTTAAAAATAATATTTTTATATAAATTAAAATATACGAATAAGATAAAGATTCAGATACTTCAATATTATTATATTAAAAATTATTTTTTAAATAAGTCTAATAGTATTTATATAGTTTATATATATTATTGTTGGTATATATACAGCTTTAAAAAAATATTTAATTTTATAGATTATTTATATAAACTAAGATTCTTTAATTTTTATCGGCCAGTAGTTATATTTATATAAAATAAATATTTTATTTAAAAAAAGTTCTAATTACATCTAAATATATAGGAACGGTTAAAAGAAATCTATATAAATTTTTTTTTATTTATTAATATAATATAAAACAGTACTATAGCTTTTTTTAAAAATATTTAAATTAATATATAATTATTATTCAGATCAGAAGTATATTAGTATTCTATCTATTCTATTATTAAACTTATTCGTATAAATCTTTAAATATAGGTTAA
>NW_017963592.1:0-545 GCF_001890905.1 Aspergillus aculeatus ATCC 16872
AAGTTATTATTTTTTTATAGTAAATTTTAATAAATTTTATATTTAAATTAAAAATTTTTATTTTAATATTATTTTTTAAAATTTTGATAAATTATTATTTCTTTTACCGATACGGAGGCTTTAATTTTATTAATTATTATAATATTAATTAAATTGGTTTTTATATTTTTAATACTATATTATTTTTAGTTATATTTTTCAGCTTACTAGCAGACCGGTATTTTAAAATTTAAAAAAACAGATTATTATAGTATCATTTTCTACTGAAAATAAGTATATTATTTAAACTATTATAATTTAAAAATCTTTTAATTTTAAGTTTTCTTATTAAATTAAATATTTAATATTTTAATATTATACCGGTGTTAATAATTAAGCTTACTGTAATTTATATTAATAATTAATTTATTATTATTTTAATTAAAATCCGAAATTTTATATAAAATTATTTATATATCTATTAAATAATATTTTATATAATATAAAATATATACTAAAAATATTAAATTTATTTATATTAATACAACGAACTAAGCAGCTGATAG
>NW_017963593.1:0-541 GCF_001890905.1 Aspergillus aculeatus ATCC 16872
AAAATTATTTTAATTAAAATTTTAACTATAGCTTCAGCAGTAATCTTTTTTATTATATAATATATTACTTTTTTTATTAATTTATTTATAATATAAAAATATTCGTATATAATTTATTTTAAAATAGATTAATAATATAATCTATTATTAATTTTTATTAAAATTAATCTAATATTAATAATAGCTTTAATAATTTATATTTTAATTTTTTTTATTATTTTATATAACTATAGATATTATAGTTTCGAATATATTTTTTAATATTTTAAAATATATTAAATTAGAAGTATATTCTATTAAAAAAATAATTTTATTTTTAAAATGGAATTTTTTTATAATAAAAAAGATTATAATTATTTTAAATAAGATTTATATAAAGCAGTTTATAATTAAATATCTATTATTTTTTTTAAAAAATCTATTTAAGCTTTTTTTTATTAAATATTTGTTAAAAAAAAACCTTTTTAATTTTAATTAAAAATAAAAAATTTATAAAATCTTTTTTATATAAGTTTTATTAGATTTTAATAATTTATATTTA
>NW_017963594.1:0-540 GCF_001890905.1 Aspergillus aculeatus ATCC 16872
TTTTTTTATTAAATTATTTATAATAATCTGATTTTTTAGACTGCAGCGCGGCAGCGCCCGCTGAGATACTAGACTTTTTTTTTAAATAAATTTATAATTTTTATTAAATTATAAACAGATCTGGATCTGTAAATTTATTATATAGTTTATATTATATATTAAATAATTAAATTTTAAACAGCTGGCTGTCCGGGCCCAGCTTTATAAAAAATATTTTTATAATTAAAACTAATCAGTAGCTGCTGTTTAATTAAATATACAGATACTATTATAATTTTTCTTCTAAAAGAATATTCTATAATTATATCAGTAGAAAAATTAATCAGCAGTATAATAACTATTTATATATAAATAATAAATATTATTTTTTTTATAAAATAATATTTTCTATTTTTATATATTCCGGCCGCTGTATACTGTAAATATATATTATAATTTATATTAAACTTATAGAAATTTAAAATTAGCAGATAGTTTATAAAATATATTTAATTTTTAGCTTTTTTTTAAATTTTATTAAATTTTTATTATTTTTATTAA
>NW_017963595.1:0-540 GCF_001890905.1 Aspergillus aculeatus ATCC 16872
TATTATTAATTTGAAAAAATATAATATTATTTTATTAGATTATATATTATTATTATTTAAAATATTTCTATATTATTATTTATAATTATTTTATTTAATTATAAAATTTACTTATTTTTATAAAATAAATAATAATAGTTTAAATTTAATAAAATTTGAAAATTAAATTTTTAAAAATTTATTAAAGTTTACTAAAATTATATTTATATTTATATTATTATAAAAATATTAAAAAAATTGTAGTTTTTTAAAAATAATAAATTATTAAAATATTATTAAAATAATTTTATCTTATTAGAATTAGTTAAGTTTACTAATATTTTTTTATTTAAATAATTTTAAAATTTTTTTAGAATATTATAATAAAAATTATATTATTAATTTTTTAAAAAATAAATTATCTCTATTTAGATCTATCTATCTTTTTTTAAAAAAAAACTATTAATATTTAAAAATTATATCAATAAAAATACTATAAATAAAAAAATAATATTTATTTAAAAGTTTTAATTAAAGTTTTTATTTTTTTTAAATTTTAAA
>NW_017963596.1:0-539 GCF_001890905.1 Aspergillus aculeatus ATCC 16872
ATTTTTTATAAATTTTATTATTAATAATTCTGCTGTATTTCGGCTGCCTTCTTTCTTACTGTCTACAAATATTCTTTACTTTTTAACTTTATTTTTTATTTTTTCAAACAATCAAATCTTTATATATATACTACATCCACGTTTATCGTATCCTGCCATAATATTATCTTTATATTTATAAGATTAGCAACAGTTTTATTAGTATTTAGATTATAAAAATATATTTAGTTATATGTAAAAGTTTATTCTATATAAAATATAATAAATAAATATTAAAATTAGATTTAAGAATAGTTATAGTTTTTCTATATAAGAATTTCAATATAACTGTTTATAATTTAATATTTAAATTTATTATTAATTTGAATAATATATATAAGATAAGTAATATCAGTATCAAATAAATTAGAAAAAAATATTTTCCAAATAATAAATATTACTTTATTTATATAAGATAAATAAAATAGTATATGAAACTTTTTTCTATAATAGTTAAGAAAGTATATTTATAATAATACTTGATTCTTTTAAAATGATAC
>NW_017963597.1:0-539 GCF_001890905.1 Aspergillus aculeatus ATCC 16872
TAATAATTTCTAAAATATTTATATTATATATATTAAAAAAATAAAGTCTAAAGATATTAGTTTTTTTATTTTAATATAAAAAATAATAATTCTGTTAAAGAAATTAGTTATAATATATATTATAAAAATATAAATATCTTTTTAATTATATTCAAAATACTGATAAATTTTATAAAAAGTTTATAATTAGAAGTAATTTTTAAATATATTTTTAAAAAAATTATATTAATATAATTTATCTTCAATATAAATAATTTAAAAATCTTATATATAAAATATTTTTTAAAATTAAATAAATAAAAATATTTTTATAACTGTTTCTGTTTCAGCATCTCTATTATAAAAAAGTAAATTTAATTATTTTTATTATAGATTTAATAATATTTTAATTAAATCTGTAAATTAATTTATTTAAAATATAATTTATTGTATTTATACTATCTATATAGAAAATCTTTATAACTAATTAAATCTATTTATAAAATTATATTAATTTTTATTTTTATATAACTATTTTTAAACTAACCGAAAATACCACT
>NW_017963598.1:0-538 GCF_001890905.1 Aspergillus aculeatus ATCC 16872
ATAATTATAGTTATATATATATTAGTAGATCTATTAGTTAAAATTAAATTAAACTTATTAAAAATTATAGTTATATATTTAAACTATTAGACGGTATAAAGTAGTAATATATATATATATCTTATTAACTCAGATTCTTTATTTATTTAGATGATAAATAAATTTTTTTAGAGATATTATTATCGAATAATATTCTTATTTTAATACTATAATGAATAATAGTATGATAAAAATAAACACTTCTTCACCTGAAACAACAGAGCAAAGAGAAAAGTAATTTAAAAATTTTAAACATTATAATATTTATAATTCAAATTATAATTAGTATTATTATTTATATTATTTATGTAAAATCAATATATATAAAATATATATCGACAACCAGCTTAATAAAATATATAATTTAATATTTACCAAAATTAAACTAATATTTTTATAAAGATAGGAATTTTGATTAATTAATATAAATATAATTTTAGATAATATAAAAAGAACCTATTAATAAGCTTCTTATTAATAAAAATAAAGAAGAAAATAA
>NW_017963599.1:0-537 GCF_001890905.1 Aspergillus aculeatus ATCC 16872
AAAATATAAATTTATATAATATTTTGCTGCCTACAGCCACAGCAGTATAATTATTTTAAAAAGATTTAAAATTCATATTAATCTAATTTTATATTTAAAATAAAAATCGATTTTAAAACTTATATATATATATTTTATAATATAGTCATACAGTTGCTTTAAACCGCTGAGATTAGAAAAAGTTTTAAAAATATTTATTAATTTTATTTATTCTACAGTATTTTTACAGGAAAATAAAAATATAAAAACAGTTTTTAATTACAATAACTTAAGTATTATAGATAATCCCTATAATTATGGCAGATTATTAATAATCTATCTACATATTCTCTGCGTAACAGTTATAATATTAATAATTCAGATCTTCTTTAATATTTAATTTTTAAGATCTTACTAGATCTTTAGAATAGTAAGAATTAGTTTTAAAATTAATAAACTACTATTATTTTATATTTAACAATTTTTTATTTTTATAATTTTCTAATTCTTCTTCTTTAATTATTTATAAAAAATAGTATATTACTGTAATTTCTAAGT
>NW_017963600.1:0-536 GCF_001890905.1 Aspergillus aculeatus ATCC 16872
TTTTAATATTAAATTTATTAAAATAAATAAAATATAGTACTGCAGCGGGTGTTTTAACTGTATATTAAAATATAATAAATTATATTTATATAAAAATATATTTTAAAATAAAATAAATTATTTTTATAAAATTTTTTATTTTTTTATAGCTATTATTTATAAAATAGGTTTAAAATTATAAATTAATTATAATTTATTTTAAAAATATTATTAAATCTTCTATTTCTTAAATATTTATAAATTATAATAATATTTGAATTAAAATAAACTTTTTTAAATTAGATTTTTTTCTTCCTTTCTAAATCTTAAAATTATAAAATAATTTCGAAAAAAATATATTATATTTTTAATAGAACTTTTTTATATCTATTATATTATATATCTTTTATATTTTATAATATTTAAAAATTAAAAATATAAAGATTAATTTTATAAATTATTATTTTTATAAAAAATATAAGAAGAAAATAATATTAATTATATTTAAATAAATAATTAATTAAATACCGAATAAAAAACTATTATAGATATTTATT
>NW_017963601.1:0-535 GCF_001890905.1 Aspergillus aculeatus ATCC 16872
TTTTACCTTATCTTCAAGTAGCGCGTGAGTACCAATTAAGATATTTATTTCCCCGTTTTCCAGTTTTTCGTGAATTTCTCTTCTCTTTGAAGTTTTGCTTGAGCCAGTGAGTAGGTAGATACTGGTTTTCAATTCTTTACATAATTCAACTAAACCGTTGTAGTGCTGTACTGACAAAATTTCAGTAGGGGCCATTAAACAGGCTTGAAAACCGTTGTCAAGTGCTATTAGCATTGACATGAGTGCCACAATGGTCTTCCCGGATCCTACATCTCCCTGAAGTAAACGATTCATTTGTGCCCCGCTTCCCAAATCGCTCCTTATTTCCTTGACCACCCGCTTTTGTGCCCCGGTTAATTCGAAGGGTAAATGTTCCTGATAGAACTCCCCAAAATTTTCTCCCACCTGTTCAAAAACGAATCCTTTATTTTTGTTTATGGATCATATTCTTGATAAGAAGCTGAAGCTGAATGTAAAATAATTCTTCAAATTTCAACCTGAATTGTGCCCTTGCAAGCAACTCCTGGCTCTTGGG
>NW_017963602.1:0-535 GCF_001890905.1 Aspergillus aculeatus ATCC 16872
AATAATTTTATTTAATTATTATTTCTAATAGAAATATTATTTTAAATATTTTTAAAAATTAACTATTATTATTTTTTATAAACTTAATAAAAATAATTATAAAATATTTAAAGTCTACCGGCTAATCGTACTACTAAATATATTAAAAAAGATTTTTAAAAATATAATTAATATTTAATTTAATTATTTTATAAAAAAATATATTTTTTTATCAAAAAAATTATTTTTAATAATTATAAAAGTTATTAAAACTAAAACTATTCTATATATAATAATTAAAATTATTACTATTATTTTAAAAAATAAAATAAAATAATATTAATTTTTTTATTTAAATATTTTTTAAATTTTTAATAATAGTAATTATATCTATCTATTCTATAATTTATATAAATAATAGATATTTTTTTAAATTATTAATTAAATTAAATTTTTTTTAATAGATATTATTTAATTTTAATAATATTCCAATATATCTGTTTTCAGACGAAAAATAAATATTAGTATTTTTAAAATTTTTTTACTATTTTTTAAT
>NW_017963603.1:0-534 GCF_001890905.1 Aspergillus aculeatus ATCC 16872
GTCTTTTTTAATATATTAAGATTCATATATAACTATTTATTAAAATTAAAATAAAATAGTATATATGAATTAATTAGATTATATTAAAGAATTTTTGAAAATATTTGATTTTATTTTATAAATTTAATTAATATACAGATTAAATAATTTTTTTATAAAAATCTTTTTTATAAAATTATTTTTTAATAATAATATTTTTTTAATAATAGAATTTTCTACTGCTGTAGTAAAACAGCTTTTTATATATATTAATATATATAATATCAGAATCAGTCAGCAAGTTCTAAATAATAATTTAATTTAATAAATATATATAAAAATAATAAAATATATAATATAATTAATTTTAATTACTATATAATAAATTTTAAAATATTGATATATAAGCTAAGAATTTTTTACAAACAGAAATATAATAAAAATTTTTCTAAAATTTAATTTTTAAATTAAATAATATTATATATTTAAATATTTTATATAAGTAATACAGATATCTGTCGGGATTAATTTTATTTTTTTTATTTTTTATTATTA
>NW_017963604.1:0-533 GCF_001890905.1 Aspergillus aculeatus ATCC 16872
TATATTTAATTAATATTTTTTTATTAAAATTATTAATAATTTATCTAAACTAGTTACTGTTAATTGCAGAGTCTATTTTAATATATTAACAAATAATAAATATATTACTATATATACTGTTAATAAAAGTATTATTAATTTTATATATATTAATCTGAATTTTTTTTTATTTATTATTTCTAATTATAAATAATATATTACTAAATTCTTTATTTATTTAGACGTTCTGGCAGACGCTCTGCTAATTATTTCTAATAAATTATTTTAAATTTAATTTAATAAACTATTTTTAATTATTTCTGTATTTATATTTATAAATAGATTATCTACTATAAAACTGTCTAATATTATACTTTCTTTAATCAATTTTAAATATATCTTATTTTAAAAAAATTAATTTTAATAATTCTAAGTTGTTTATTCTTCTAAACAGTACAAATATTTATAAAAATAATTATAATAAAAAACTTATAGATTTTATCATTCTTTTTAATATTTAAATATACTTCTATAGTTTAAATATTAATATTACT
>NW_017963605.1:0-531 GCF_001890905.1 Aspergillus aculeatus ATCC 16872
CAGTTGGTCTCTATCTTATAGTTGGTTCCTATTCTGTAGTTAATTCTTATTTTATAATTAATCTCTACTCTGTAGTTGGTTCCTATTTTATAATTAATTTCTATTCTGTAGTTAATTTCTATTCTATAGTCGGTTTCTACTTTACAGTTAGTCCCTATTCCTATAATTAATTCCTATTTTATAATTAATTTTATTTTATAGTTAGTCTTTATTCTTACAGTTGGTCTCTACTCTGCAGTTAGTTTTATTTTATAATTAATTCTAATTTAATAATCGGTTTCTATTTTATAGTTAGTTTTTATTCTATAATTAGTTTCTATTCTACAGTCGGTTTCTATTCTGTAGTTGATTCCTATTTTGTAGTCGGTTTCTATTATTTAATTAATTTTTTTATAATTCGGTCTTACTCTAAAGTCGATCCCTACTCTATAGTTACTTCCTTCTATTTAATTAATTACTTTCCTAAAGTTTTTAAAGATATATAAAAAGTAACAGTTAAGATAACTATATTAATTATAATCTTTATTATAA
>NW_017963606.1:0-530 GCF_001890905.1 Aspergillus aculeatus ATCC 16872
ACCACCGGGCGCGGAGAGGCAGCCTGCCGAGCAGGGAAGGATGCAGAGGCTTCCGGCGAGCTGAGCTCGCCTTTCACCTTCCACATAGTACCACCGGCCTCAGTTGGGTCCGGAGATGGTGTGCAAACGTTCGATGGTGCGGACGCGATTCCCAGGGGGGCGGTTCTGTATGGGGTGGTCCGTGCGTCGGGCCGTTTTCCCATACAAACTGGGCCTTGCAGACTGGCCCGCGAACCCGCAGAACGGGGACTTGGCCGTTTTCGACCCCCCCGCCAACTGGCGGGCCCGAGCGGCGGCGCCCACCGCGGCCCCCGCCCAGGATATGTTCCGGGAGGTGGACTGGAATATATATATGGATGTGTATGGCTCTTTTCCTTCTCGCCCAGGGCGCCGCCAACTGGCTAACCCCCGCTGCTCATGCCCACCTCGCCGCCGCCCAACGCCACTCCGGGGGAAGGCGCGACCCCCAGCTGCCCCCCGGGGAAGGCGCGACCCGCCAACTGGCCTCCGGCGGAAGGTGCGACCCCCCC
>NW_017963607.1:0-530 GCF_001890905.1 Aspergillus aculeatus ATCC 16872
AAAAATTTATAAATAGTAGAAAGAATTTCCGATTTTAAACTACTGTTGAAATTTAAAAATTATAGTAATATACTGTATTTTATAATTAAAAAAAGAATTAGAATTATAAAAAAAAGTCAGTTAAATATAAAATAGCAGCAGTCTTTTAATTTTAAGATTAATTTTTACTATTTTAAAAGTCTAATAAGATTTTAGAAGTTAAATACTGAAGAAGATCTGAATTATTAATATTATAACTGTTATACAGAGAATGTATAGATGTATTATTAATAATCCGCTATAATTATAGGGGTTATCTATGATAATACTATTATAAACTGTAAAAAAAATCTATATAATATTATAGAAATATACTATTATACTATTATATTTTAAAATATATATATTAATTAAAATTAAAATATTTATTTTTTTAAAAAAACTAATATTTTTAATCTAATAACTGCTATATCTACCGGCAATACTATATTATATATATATTTAATAAATTATATATATTTTATTAAAATATTAAAAAATATTAATTAGTT
>NW_017963608.1:0-529 GCF_001890905.1 Aspergillus aculeatus ATCC 16872
AAAATTTTTATTTAACAGTCTTTTTTTTTAATATTACTTTCGGCAGATCTTACTAATATTATCGGCTTTATTTATTTAAAAAAAATAGAATAACTATTAATTACTGTAATTAAAATAAAAAAAATAATTAACTGATTTAGTTTAAATAAGATTTTTAAAAATCTGATAGTATTATTAATTATATATTCTAAATCTTAGCGACTGCGGGTATAAAACTGGTTTTATTATTAATAATTTTATTTAACTATTACTTTCAGTAAGAATATTATTTTAAATATTTTTAGAAGTCGACTACTGTTGCTTTTTATAAATTTAATAAAAATAATTATAAAATATCTAAAATCTACCGGCCGATCGCGCTGTTTAATATATTAAAAAAAATTTTAAAAATATAATTATTATTTAATTTAATTATTTTATAAAAAAATATATTTTTTTATTAAAAAACTAATTTCAGCAGCTGTAGAAGCCGCAGAATAAAAAACTATCTTATATATAATAATTAAAATTATTATTATAATCTAAAAAT
>NW_017963609.1:0-527 GCF_001890905.1 Aspergillus aculeatus ATCC 16872
TTAATTTTCTGTATTATATTTTTCTATTTTATTAAATACTAGATTTTTTATATTAATTTTTTAATATTTATATTATTAATTATAAGATTTTTATATTCTGTTTATTATACCCGTCTTTTTTATTTATATTATAAATTATATAATTTTTTAATTTTTATTCTAATTCGCTTGCTGGTTATTTAATTTATATATTATTTTTTTATCTTATTAAATTAGTATATTTTATATTTTTTATTTTATATTATCTTCTATTATTCTGTACTATTTATTTTTTATATTCTAAATTATTTAATTATTTTTTATTTATATATTTTAAACTAATTATTTTTATATATTATTAATTTAATTACTTTATAATAATTCTAATATTTATATATTAAAATTAGAATATTAAATAGTCTAGTTTTATATATAATTTTAGAGTTTTTTATATTTATACTTAGATACTGATATATTTTAATAAATTTATTATATTTTATCTATTATAAATCTTTTTATTTTATAAAAAAAATCAGTTATATCTATTT
>NW_017963610.1:0-526 GCF_001890905.1 Aspergillus aculeatus ATCC 16872
TCTAATTATTTTATAAATAATTTATATAAATATAAAAATATTAATTAAATATAGTATTAATTTATTTTATTTACTTATTAGTTTAGAATAATATATAATTAATAGTTTACTAGTAATATTTAATTATTATATCAGATATTTTTAGAATTTAAAAATAAATTAAAAATCTTTATTTAAAAAATTAATGAAAATAATTTATATAGTTTTTATATATATTATATAATTATAATTATAACACCAGCAGTATTTATTATTATATTATAAAAAACTAAATATTTTATTTTTTATGAAATAATTAATAATAATTAATATAGCATTATAATTCTAATTATTTAATAAATATATAATAAAATTTATAAATATATTTTATTAGACTTATTTAAAAATTGCTACCAGCAGCAAGTAGTAATACTACTGTACAGATGGCTTCTTCCGCCCGCCGGAGGATCTGTAGTATAACTATATACTATTACTATTAATTTAATAAATTAATTAAAAGAATCATTAAAAACTATATATTTATATA
>NW_017963611.1:0-526 GCF_001890905.1 Aspergillus aculeatus ATCC 16872
ATTTATTAATCCGAACTTTTTAATTAATCGATATAAATAAAAATAAAAGTTAATAATTTAATCTAAATAAAAAATTAAATAATATTTTTATATATAATACTTCTATTAATATTCTAAGCAGATAAGTATAACTGATTTCTCTATAAAATAAAAAAATTTATAACAAATAAAATATAATAAGCTTATTAAAATATATTAATATTTAAATATAAATATAAAAGACTTTAAAATTATATATAAAACTGAATTATTTAATATTCTAATTCCAATATATAGACGTTAGAATTATTATAAAATAAATAAAATAATAATATATAAAAATAATTAGTTTAGAATATATAAATAAAAAATAAATTAAATAATTTAAAACATAAAAATAAATAATATAAAATAGTAGAAGACAGTATAAAATTAAAAATATAAATCATATTAATTTAATAAACTAAAAAATACTATATGAATCAGATAATCAGTAAGTAAATCAGAATAAAAACTAAAAATTATATATTCTATAATATAAATAAAA
>NW_017963612.1:0-526 GCF_001890905.1 Aspergillus aculeatus ATCC 16872
TAATTTTATACAGACTCCGACAGTACTTCTGTATTTTACTAAACTATATAATTATATTAAAATATAGTTTTTTTATAATATTTTTTATTATAGAATTTTTATTAATTTTAGATTAAATATATAAAATCTCTATTAATATTTCTTTAATTTTAAATAATTTTAATAGTAAAAATATAATATCGGTATCAGCCGTACTAATTTTTATATTTGAAAAAAAATTAGAAATTACCGTCCGAAAAACTAATTAATATATTATCAATTTTTTTATTAAAATTGAGTTAAACTAATGAATAGAACTAATTAGATTTTTAAAAAAAATTTAATAATTTAAAGATTTTTTATTATATTTTTTTAATAGAATATATTCTACCGAGCGGTAATATTCTTTTATAAACAGATTTTTTTAAAAAATATAATTTAATTAAATTAGTTTATTAAATAATATACTTATATTTAATAAAAAAGATTTAAATCTGCTACTATATATTTAAAGTAATTATAAAAAAAAATAAATATAACTTATTAG
>NW_017963613.1:0-523 GCF_001890905.1 Aspergillus aculeatus ATCC 16872
TTTTTTATCTATGAAACTAGAATATTAACCGTCTGATACTAAATAAAATCATCTATAAATTCAGATATTTTCTAAGTTTTTTTATTAATAAAAGCTGTATATATATTCTAACTAATTAAACAGCTGATTTTAAGTATTAATTTAAATAAACTATTTAATTATATAAAATTAAAATCTATTAATATAATATTATTAAAATCTGATGTTTTTAAAATATTAAAATTTACGGATAGAATATTAAGATTATAGATATTAAAAATTTAATACTATTTTTTATAGATTTTTATAAAAAGATTTTAATAAAATATTAAAATATTTAGTATTGTAAATACTAAAACAGCCGATTCTAAGAATATTTATATTATTTATATAAATTTTATATATTTTTATTCAATTTTAATTATTATATTTTTATAAATATAAACTGATTTATTATTTCTAGTTTTTTTAAATTTATAATTATATTTTTAGGTATTTTTCTTAATCTGTATTTTTTAATTATCTACAGTATTTATATTATTAA
>NW_017963614.1:0-523 GCF_001890905.1 Aspergillus aculeatus ATCC 16872
AACTATCGGTTTGCGGGTAAAACGCGGTCGACAACCGTCTTTTAATTTTAATTTAATAATAAAAATCAGATTAAAATTAATTTATAAATATAGAATTTCTGTTTATAATTATATTATAAAGAACTTTATATTTTAATTCGATTTTTTAATAAAACAGTTCGGCCAGTTCTCCTGCTCGAATTATATATAATATTATTATAAAATAGTTTATTTTTATAAAATAATCGATAATTATTAATATTAAATCTATTTAATAATTCTAATAGTATAGTTCGGGTAGTTTTATAATAAAATCTATAGTAATTTCGGCCTATAATTTTAATAAAATCGGTAGGCTTTCAAATTTTTTATATAATTAATATTTAGCTGGGATTTAGTATTGGCAGATAGAATATATTATTATATAGTTTTCTATATTATTTTAAAAACTAATCTAATAAAATTTTCTATAGAGAAGTTATTCAGTTCTATTTTATTTAAAATAATCTACTAATAGATTATTATAGTATTATTATAGTAACTT
>NW_017963615.1:0-521 GCF_001890905.1 Aspergillus aculeatus ATCC 16872
CTTTAAAAATCTTATATATATCTTATTTTTTAGTACAGGCGCAACGGCGCGAGCAGCCGGCTTATTATTTTATTTTTAATATATATTTTAAGACAGCTTCTTACGCCGCAGCTTTAATATCTGGATATTCTTAATAAATACAGAGATTAAATAGATTAAAATAATAAAACAGTTAAAAAGTAAATATAAATAAAATTATATATAATTTAATATTCTATTTTAAAATAAGTTAAATGTTATTAATACTGTTAAAATAATAAAGTACTATTAAAACCTTATAATTCTCTATTTAAAAAATATTTATATAATCTGTAAAGCTGCTACTGCTTTGTTTATCTTACAATTTTTTCTTTATTATATATATCTTATCCGAAGATACTATTAGTCTGTTCTAATACTAAAAAAATAATATATTATAAAAGGCCAGTTAAAAAGATTATCAAATTATTAGAATAATTTTATTTATAAAAAGCTTATTTTTTATTAACAGATCTTAAAGTTATTAAATAATTTAAAGACTT
>NW_017963616.1:0-520 GCF_001890905.1 Aspergillus aculeatus ATCC 16872
GTATTCCAGCTGATTAGTAGTTTATTTAATAGAGAAATTAGTAGAAGTTATAATAAATTATAATATAAAAATATTTTTTAATATTTATTACCAGCAGTTATTAAAAGTATAAATATTCCGTACTGCGAAGACAAATCGGTTTGTAATTTAAAAGTTTTTATTATTAATAATTAGTACTATATTATTTTTATATTAAATATATTTTCTCTTTTATAATTATAGTATCTAATTAAATCAATATCTATTTATATTTTATTATTCTTTAGTTAAAGTAATAAGTCGATCGGTGTACTATAATAGTACTATATTAAATTAATTTATTTTACTTTTAAAAAATAGATTTTATATTAGAAGTTTAATATAGCTGATTTATATATATACTATACTAATCTGTTCTGAAGTATATTATAGTTCTGTTTTAATAAAATAACTAATATTAAAATATATTTAATTGTTTTTAAAGACATATGTGAGGTGGAATATATATAATATCTAATTATCTGCTTATATAAATAAAAAG
>NW_017963617.1:0-516 GCF_001890905.1 Aspergillus aculeatus ATCC 16872
ACTAATATAATATTAAAATATTAGATATCTAATTTAATAAAAAAAGTTAAAGTTAAAAGAATTTTTAGATTATAATAGCTTAAATAATATACTTACTTTCGGTAGAAAACAGTATTATAGTAGTCTGTTTTTTTAAATTTTAAAAAATCAGTCCGTCAGCGAGCTGAAAGATATAGCTGAAAGTTAATATAATATTAAAAATATAAAAGCCGGTTCAGTCGGTATTATAATAATTAATAAAATCAAAGCCTCCGCGTCGGTAAAAGAAATAGCAATTTAATAAGTTTAAAAAAATAATATTAAATAAAAATTTATAATTTAAATATAAGATTTATTAAAATTTACTGCAAAGAATAATAACTTACTAATTATATATATAATATTAGAATAAGTATTAAATATAATTTAAATTAAAATATTATTATATTTTTAGTTATAATTTAATATTATCCGGTTAAACAGTTCTAATATATTTAAATAAAGAATTTTTGTCAGTTAAAAAGATATAGAAGAAGA
>NW_017963618.1:0-515 GCF_001890905.1 Aspergillus aculeatus ATCC 16872
AGTAAAACTTATTATTATAATTTAGAATAGTAAAGCAGATGCAGAAATTAATTATAATAAATTATAAAATGAATATTTATAAAAATAATTATTTTAGATATATAAATATTTAAAATATAATTATTCAAAAACTTTTAGATATAATAAATAATAAGACCGTTTAATTTAATTAAATACTTAGTAAGAGCTTAATAATCATATTTATTATATATAATACAAAAAGTTTTGAATATAATTGAATATAAAAAATATAGTTAAAAGCTTTTTTAAAATTTTGTTAATATTTTTTTAATATTATTTTTAAAAATATTAGATATAATAGTTCTATTAGAAGTGTTATATATAATATACTTTATTATAAATAAAAAATTATTATTTATAAAATATAGTAATATAGTATCCGGATAGGGCTATAATATAGTATAAATTTTAAATATATAAATATTAAATATATATTTATTTTAGATATAATATTTAAAAACCTTATTAATTTTAAAATAAAAATATAAATAATA
>NW_017963619.1:0-512 GCF_001890905.1 Aspergillus aculeatus ATCC 16872
TAAATAGAAATCTAATAGATTAAATATATTATTGTCAACTATATAGCCAGTTGGTAGCCTCAGGCTCGCCAGTTCGCCATCTCAGGCTCTTTAATTTGCTGCTTTAGATTAGCCAGTTTATAAAATAAATTCCTGAATTCCGATAATTCTTTAATAGAAAAAACAGTCTGAAATAATCTTCTTCTATTTATTTTATTATTTTTATTTAATAAGAATTTATATATTTATTTACTTTTATATATTTTTTATATAATTACAGAAAATCTTAGAAAACTAATATACCTATTCAGCTATAAATAAAAGATTAATTTCTATTATTCTTTTAGTTAGTTAAATAAGTAGTTTCAGTTTAATTTATTTAATTTAATTAGTTTAATTAATTATCTATTTAAGAATTTAATTTTATCTATCTTTTATTTTATTTTTATTTTTATTTTAATTTTTACTTAAATTTTTGTACAGAATCCTATATAAAGTTTGAATAAAAAATAAGATTTTATTAAAATAAAAGT
>NW_017963620.1:0-512 GCF_001890905.1 Aspergillus aculeatus ATCC 16872
TCTAATATTTTTAAACTATTTAAATATTATTATTAATACTATATAGTAAAAATATCAGTAGCGAATCCTATTTCTAAAAAAATTTATATATTTAAAATATTATAATATAATTTTGCTAATTCTAAAATATTTATTTATTTTAATTACTTTAAATAGTTATATATTAATCTTAATACTTATTATATAGATATAAATATTATAATATATTATTTAATTATTAATTATAAATATAAAATTTTTTAAAATCTTTTTAAAAATATTTATTTATTTAGTTTTATTTTTCAGCTGTTTATTAACTCCAGCTGAAAAAAATTATTAGTTAATTAAATTAAAGATCTTATATTTTATTTAGATTTTTTAAAAATTTTATTATATAATTTAAACAGTTAATTATTTTATTATTTTTTATACCGACTATTCGAATATAGTTACTTTATTAAAATAAATATTTTTATATTATTACTTTTAAATATTTAAATCTGTATTTAATATATATAAATTAATATATATAA
>NW_017963621.1:0-512 GCF_001890905.1 Aspergillus aculeatus ATCC 16872
AAATATATTTTAAGTTTTTTTAAATATTCAGCAGCGGGTAAGAATCTCTGATATTTAAAAATATTATAAAAAATATTATTTAAATCTAATAATAATTTAAAAATTATTATTAGTATATTAATAATCAGATTCTAATTATAATAGAAATAGAATATTTTTTAAAAATTGAATATTTATAATATTAGTTAATATTATTTACTTATATATTTTTTTTAAACTTTTCGAACTTTTAGTATGAGATTTAGAATAATTACAATTATATAAATATACATTTTTATTTAATAAATTTAATAATAATATTTTAAAAATTTTTAATATATATTATATAAACTTTTAAAAAATCTTTTTTTTTGTTGAATATCTGTTTTTTTATCAGGCAGTTAATTAAATAATCGAAATAATTAAAAAAAAAATTATTATAAAATATTTCAGATTTTTATAAATAGTAGATCTACTGTTTTTTAAAAAAGATAAAAAATAAAAAAAATATAAAAATTTAAATAGATAATTTT
>NW_017963622.1:0-509 GCF_001890905.1 Aspergillus aculeatus ATCC 16872
TTAAGCTTAATTAAATAATATAAGCTATATAAAAATCTAAATAATTACTATATTATTATTAAATTCTAATATTTGAATATTTTTTTAAATATTAATAAATAATCTATCATTATTTAATATATTATTAATAATAATAGTAAGAACTCGGTTTATTAAATAATATTACTATAATAATTAAAATATAATAAAATTTAAATAATTTTTAAAATATAATCTATATAATAGTTTAAATTTAAAAATATTTTATAATAGTTTTAGTTATTATTATTAAAATAGCCAGTTACTGCTATAAAAACTTATTAAAAAAATAATATTTAATAGTTAAATATTAGTAAGATTTTATTATTTTTAAAAAGCTTATTTAGAATTTATTAGTAGTATTTAAAAACTGTATTTTATAATTAATACTATACTATTTTTATAAAAGAAATTTTAAATTATTTTAATTATTACTAAATAACAGAAATAAAATTATAAAAATTTTAAATATTTAAAAGTTAAAATAATAA
>NW_017963623.1:0-509 GCF_001890905.1 Aspergillus aculeatus ATCC 16872
CTACATAATATTTTATAACTATTATAATAAATTCTGATACTACTATAAAATATATATCTGTATATATTAGTATTAGCTATAATATAATTTTAATAAATATAAATTTTAATTATTTTTTAAAACTAAAATATTTTCTGTTAGAATATTTATTTATATTTTCAATATTAATTCTAAATATAATTTGAGTATATATTATATTTAAAATATATATATTTTTATTAATTATAAAACAGTCAGTTAGTCTGTTTATACAGTTAACTATTATATATTATAATTACTATGAAAATATATTTAATAAAAAATATATATTAAAATTTACTAATTAATTCTAATATAATAGATTATAAATATATTATTTTAAATATTAAAAACAAATTATTATAATTTATAGATATTAAGATTTTATATTTTTTATTAAAATATAGATTGATAAAACCGGATTAATACTTTTATTTATATAATATAAATAATTAATGATTTTTTTATATCTTTATATTAATATTTAAATG
>NW_017963624.1:0-508 GCF_001890905.1 Aspergillus aculeatus ATCC 16872
AAATAAAGCTTTATTAGTTAAAGTTAGATTTTAACTTTATTATAAAATACTAATTATATCTTTTTACTAAAAAAAAGAATAATAATAAAAGTTAAGAATTAGAATATAAAATAAAATAAATACTAATTTAATTAATTAAAGATTATTATATAAATAATAGTAATAAATTTTATTTATAAAATATAAAAAATAGTATTTTATATATTTATAGAAGTTTTTTTATTTTTTATATAAAACTAGTTTTTTTAAAAATATTAGTATACTTATTAAAGCCTTAATAATTATAATTATTATAAATTATTTTATATATTTTATAAATAAATAAATAAAAAATAAAGAACTAAGACTTTTTAATAATCTTATTATTATTAATAATTATATACTTTAATATATATAAAAGACTATTTTCTTTAATATATTATAAATAAAAATAAGGACGTTTTTTTAATTATATTAAATATTTAATTCATCCGGATATTATATTAATATTCTACTTTAATTTAGATTT
>NW_017963625.1:0-505 GCF_001890905.1 Aspergillus aculeatus ATCC 16872
TAAATTATAATATTTAAATAAAATATTTATTAAATTTATTAATATTAGCTATAATATATATTAATTTATATATATAAAAACTAACAGTAGATATATAATTAGTAAAGATAATTAAAAATATATCAATATTTATATTATTAAATTATAATATAACAATTAAAAATAATTTATATTAAATAAATAATTTTTATTTAAATAAATTAATAGTAAGTTTTAGTAGAATATAAAAATAAGATATAAGAAAAATAGATTAGATCTTTGTTTATAGAAAACAAACAGACTTCTGTTTTTCAGAATTATTATATTTAAAAATAAAATAATTAGAAGTATAATATATTATAATATTATATTCTTTTTTAGGTATATTTAAATTAATAAATAACTATTTATTAGAATCAAAATAAATAAGTATTTTAAAATTTATAAGATTATATTATAAAGTATTAAAAAAAATCGTATTCGTCTTTTATGAGATTTAATAGTATATAAACGATGTAATCTTTTC
>NW_017963626.1:0-504 GCF_001890905.1 Aspergillus aculeatus ATCC 16872
TCAATTAACTTATTTAAAATAGCCGTCGCGGTATTCTATTTTCAAATAAAATAATAAAATAACTTTATACTTTTTAAATAAAAAAAATTTAGTTAAGCTATCTACTATGAATATTAAATTTAAGAAAACTTTTTTAAAAAATTTAGTCTTAAGATTTATAGAATCTTTTAGAATTTTAGAAGCCGTAGAAAAATAAGTATTTTATTTATATTTTTTTAAAAAGTATATTTAATTATATAATATTTTTATATCTTTTATTAAATTTTAAAAATTAGAAGAATAGAAGATAGAACAAATACTAAATTATCTACTTATACTATACGAAAATATCAATTCTTTTGGTTTTTGATCTTGAAAATTAATATCTCAGGCATTTCTTAAGATTTTCCAAAAAATCTTTTAAAAGTTTTCAAAATCTAACTATTTTAACAGACTTTTAAGTTATTTCTAGAATTTTCGGATCTAAAATAGAAAAAGTTTTTTTAAAAAAAAAATTTTTTTTTT
>NW_017963627.1:0-504 GCF_001890905.1 Aspergillus aculeatus ATCC 16872
TATAGATTATAACTAAAACAAATTTTTTTTAAAAAAAACTATATTAAAATTATACTGGTACGATATAAACTAAGCTTTAAATTAATAAAATAAAAATCTATTTAAATAGCTGCTGTATAATAAAAAAATATTATTTTTATATAATAATTAATAACTTTTAGAAATAGATTACATAAATAATATTTAGTAGAATATAGAAGAGATATAAAATAAATTACTATTTTTATTATAAATAAAATAGATATTTTATTTATTAATATTTTTTAAAATTTATTATATAATTAATAAATATAACTACTGCTATGTCTGCTTCTTAATAATAAAAAAATAATATATTTTTTTTTAATAAAAACTCTAATTCGAAAAAAAAGTCTAGTATAAAATCGTATATTTAAATAAAAATTACTAGATAAAAATTGAAAGAAAGTAGAAAAGTTTTTAAAAAAAATATATTATATATTTTTTTAATAAAAGCTATTTTAAATCTTACTGCAACTATTTATA
>NW_017963628.1:0-503 GCF_001890905.1 Aspergillus aculeatus ATCC 16872
TCCGTCTCTGTTTTTACTATTATAATAAATAAGATTTAAAATTAGAATTTATAAATTATAAAAAATTAATCTTCGTTTTTAATATTTTTTATAGTTAGTTATATATAGCTTTTTTTATATTATAAATATAATTAAATTTACAGTTTTTTAAATATATAATATAATAATAATTAAATAATATAATATATTTAGAAGCTTTTTTTTATTCTATAAACAGCTGTTATAGTAGTTGTTTATATTTATATAATATTAAAAATCTATAATTTAATTAATATATAGTTTAAATAAATAAAAAATAATTTATTAGAAGATAGCCAGTTCTAATAACAGTCTATTAAAAAATAAAAAATCTTTTGTATTTTTTTTTTAAATAAAAACTCAGAATATTTTAGACTCTTCTTTCTTTCTTTTCTTTTTTTATTATAAAGAAACTGTTAATTTTTTTATTATTCTTTTCTTTTTAAAAAAAAAGATTTAAAATATTTTTAAAACTTTCTTCTTTC
>NW_017963629.1:0-500 GCF_001890905.1 Aspergillus aculeatus ATCC 16872
TATATTTTTTTAATTTTTAATTTTTAAATATTATTTTAATTATAAATATTTTTAAAAATTATAATATATTTATATTTAAATTGGATGTTTCTAAAACTAGTAAATAAAATATTAATATTAATAGTATTATTCAGTCAGATAATATTTTTAAAAATTTATATAAAAAATAAATAAATATTTTTTATTATATTATTAATTTTATTTTTTTAATATTTATATTATAATTAGAAATAATTAATATTTTAATAAATACCCTCTATTATAATATATTAATTAATTATTAAATAAAAATTAAAATATTTATTAATAGTATTAATATATAAATGAAAATAAATAAAAATAAGTTTGTTAAAAAACAGCTGTAGAAAAAAAAATTATTTTATTAATAATATTTAATAGTAAGATTAGATTAATCTACTTATTTTAAAAAATATTTTTTAAAAAATATTTTTTTATTTAATATAAATAAGCTAATAGTAGAGGCAAAACTAAACTAACAG
>NW_017963630.1:0-498 GCF_001890905.1 Aspergillus aculeatus ATCC 16872
TAATTTTTTAATTTATTAATTTATATTTAGAATTGTCTTAATCTATATATATATATTCAATTAAGATATTTTATAAAAAATATAATAATTAGTTATTTTTTAAAAAGTTTAATAAATAATAGTATAATTAGAAAGTTCTTATCCGAATTATTAAAAATAAAAAATATAGTAATATTTTTTATAAAAATTATAATTCTTATAAAGATATCAAGAACTTTAAAATTAAAATAATTAATATTATATTAATAAAAAATATAAATCTAAAAATAATTATAGTTATAAAGATAATTTTAATTAAAAGTTTTAAAATTAATAAAATTAATTAAATTAGAATTGGCAGATAAATTAAAATTAGAGTTAAAATTAAAATTAATAATAATTTTAATAATAGTTTTAGTAGAATAATTAGTTCTAATAATTTTATACTAATTAGAATTTTATTTAACTGTCTGTAGTAAATAATTAAAATGGTTATTATTTATAAAATTAAAATAATTA
>NW_017963631.1:0-498 GCF_001890905.1 Aspergillus aculeatus ATCC 16872
AATAATACTATAATTTTTTAAAAATATTTAATTAATATATAATTTTATTTAAATAAATGTATACTAATATTCTATTTATTCTTTTATTAAATTTATTTTATAAATTTTTAAATACAGCCAACTTTTTAAATATTAGTATTTATATAATATAATTAGAATATATCTTTTAACTTTAATTTTTTTTAATTTAATAAGTTTTTCAAAAATATAATATTTTTATTTTAAAATGGTTGTATATAAATGGTATATTATAATATTTTATATTTAGAATAATTTATAATATTAAAATAATATTCTAAAATTAATAATATTTTTTAAAAAATAATATTAATTAAATTACTACTAATTTTATTTAAAATAAATACATCCAGACTATTTATATACTAATTTTTAAAAATTATATAAATAAAAAAAGCTGTGAAAACTTTTTATAAATTTTAATTTAATATAAATATTTTAATATATTAATCGAAATCAACTGATACAATAATAAGATTA
>NW_017963632.1:0-498 GCF_001890905.1 Aspergillus aculeatus ATCC 16872
GAAAGAAGATTAAAAAAGTATTTATAACTAATTACAGCTATTAGTAAAGTAAGATAATTATTATATAAATAATATTTTATAGATAATACTGTATTACTGACTATTTAAAGCTTTTTAGTATTATTATTTATAACTTATTAAAGCCGCCCTCGCCGAGCGACCTACTAAGCTTTGGATATTATAATTTAATTAAGATTTATAGAAGACAGTCAATCTAAAAAGACTATTTATTATTTAAAATATTATATTAAAACAGAAGAATACTAATAATAGATATAGTTTATTATATATCTATTTTAGTAGAGTATGTTTAATATATCTAACAGTATCTGCTCGCCGTACGGTCCGAAGCTAAATATTATAATAGATAAAAATTAACATTTTATATAATATAAAGTTTTTTGAATTGGAATTTCAGCTATAGATAATAAAACATACTCTATTATTAAATATACTTCTATAATTTTTAATCTATTTAATTATATACCGACTATAGTA
>NW_017963633.1:0-497 GCF_001890905.1 Aspergillus aculeatus ATCC 16872
ACGTATGATAAATCTAAAATAGAAAGTTTTCTTTTATTTAAATATATATTTTTAATATTTAAAAATAAACCGATTTTTAACTTTTATAATATTTTTATATATATTTATAATATTTTTAATATTTCTGTTTATATAAATTAATATAGTATTAATATAAGCTGAGCAGAATTTATTAAGATATTTATATAATATATAATTAATATATTTTTAAAAAATATTTATAATATTTATTAATTTAAAAAATATTATTAGCTATTTATATAGTATATACTATATATAAAAAACTATCATTTTATTTTTGACTTTTCATAATATAAATTTTTATAAAAAAATAAATAAAATATTTAGTTTAATAAACTATTTTATTTTTTAATTTAATTTAAAATTTTTAAAAATTAAAAAAAGTAGATAGCAGTTATTTTTTAATAATTATATTAAATATTTAATAATTTATATAGAATTTTAAATCTTTTTTTAATTTTTATATAAAGAATATT
>NW_017963634.1:0-495 GCF_001890905.1 Aspergillus aculeatus ATCC 16872
AATACTTCTATAAAATTGTTCCGAAGATTACATATTATATTATAATAAACTATCTGTTTTTTAGAAATTTTAAAAATAAAATTCTTATTTTTTGAAAATAAATAATTTTAAAAAATAATAACAGTCCTTTTTCTTTATAAATTTTAATAAAAATACTTATAAAATCTAAAATAAATCTGATAAATAGCTAATTTATTTTTAATAATTAGCCGGCTGTTATATTTATTTTTTATAATTCTAATAATAGTATCGGAGGCGAAGGCCGACGGTAATTTACTAATTAGTTTTAAAATATTTTAATATATAAATATATAATAGTTTTTAAAAATTTCAGCTAATTTTTAAAGAATATTTTAACAGTAATCTCTTAATTTACTAATATTTTATTATATATACTATTATTTAACTATTTAATCCGACAAACAGCTTTATTAATATTATATTTATAATTTTTAAAATCAGTTAATAATATTAAATATTAATATTAATTATTTT
>NW_017963635.1:0-491 GCF_001890905.1 Aspergillus aculeatus ATCC 16872
TATAAATTGTTAATATATATAAATTATATTTTAATATAGATAATAAATAGATTTATATTCTTAAAATATATAATATATTTTTATTATTTAAAATATTAATTTATTTTTATATTTAAAAAGAATAATTAATATTATTAGATTTTGAAATTTAAATATATTATATTAATTATTTTTTTATTGTCGTCTTTATTCTTACAGTTATAATATTTTTGTTTTTTATATTTTTATTTTATATATTTATTTTAATTATATTAATTATATTTTTATTTAAAGTTTTAAAATATTAATTTATAATTTTTAAATCTATTATAATTTTCGGCGAGCTGTAGCTGTAGTTGAGCTATATTATTTTTTTTATTTATTTTATATTAAATTATTTTAAAATTTTAATTTTTAGAAAGTTTTTAATAATTTTAGGTTCTTTTACATTTTTATAAACTTTTTTAAAAATATATATAAATAGATTAAAAGATGTAAATAAATTAAGTAAT